>NW_009649320.1:542851-612092 GCF_000708025.1 Charadrius vociferus | reverse complement strand
AAAATAAGAGTATGTTAGGTAGTAAATACAGAGCTAATTAGATAACATTAGATGCATTTCAGCTCATAAGTTGTGGTTTAACCATCTTGTATTAAACAAGGAGTGTAAGTACTCCTTTGGATACATTATGTTTGAGGCAAAAAACTCATAAATTAAACAGACTACTAAACTTCATCTGTTAGTACCATTTCCAACTGCAACTAGAAAGGAACAAGTAAAATCATAGGATGTGGGGTTTTTCCAATACAATCCATGCACAGCTGTTAGTTATTCCCCTTGCAGCTTTGACAGAACATCAACTACAGCCATTCTGTAGCTTTAGGATGATAAATCAGAGGGGCCTATGGAAGGAATGGACATCAGTAAGATGCAGAAAATAACAAATGAGTTCCCCTTTTAACTTTCATGTTGAAATCTGCACTGTCCTGTTCCCCAAAGCTGCATAATAAGGACACCAAGGACACCTCTGCCAGAGCTTTCAACATTTGCAAGGTGTGCTGCTGCGTATTCCAAACCAGAGATGCAGCCACAAGTGCTATAGAACACATGACTGTGTAATAAAGAAAAATTACTGAAATTCAGAGAATCTTGTCTCCTAGCAGAGTATAGAACCACATAAACCAGATACTACAAACACCTTACTGGCATTTTATGTGTAGGAATGATTTGTGTCATAGAAACTTAGGAGTCAGAGTCAAAGAAGCTATCGCTTGCTTATAAGGGTTTATCCTCTGTTAAGGAAATTGATGCTGGGAAATAAACTTTTTTTTGGGGGGGTGGGATGGTGGTTTGTTTTCTGTTTTTTGTTTGTTTGGGGTTTTTTTTTAAATTATTTTTTCAATAGGATAATGTCTCTCAGTTAGGTAGAATCATTCCAAATTTCAAAGATTATAGATTTTAAAAGTCCAAGCGGTACCTCATAGTCACCCACCCTGTCCCAACACACATACTTCCACTGTATAAAGAAACCCACATCAGATTTTTTTTTTACTTCCCTTCTCTTACCAATAGATAAGATGCCCTTTACTGTCCAAAATAAAGTCCATTCTGTCTTCAGGTGTTTATGGTCTCAGGTAACTGCTTGCATAACTGATTCTTGTCTTTTCCAGCATTCTGAGACAGTGCTTTTTGTTTTGTAATCCATTAAATGAATCAATCAATATATTTTCAATAAAAAAACAACTTCAATATAGGAACAAGATATCATGGGGCAGTGCACAAAAGTAGTACGGAAAACAGCACCATGACATAATACTTTCTGAATACAGACACACCGAGGAGAAACAGTTATGTGGAGGTTTTTACTATTCACTGTCATTCCTAAGTCTCTCTGCATTATTTGTTTCTTCCTCCTATGGAACATCTGCCTTTTGCATTACCACGTTTTTCCCCATTTGTATCAGTTTTCTCAAACTGATCCTTAGTTTATTTTGTCCTGTCCGGATGCTTATCTCCTTCTTTATTATTTCTCTACTGTTTGCAACTTCTTTCCAATTTAGAGTTAACTGTGAATTTAATTAAACTGTGGTCATTAACATTCATTTTATATGCCTCACTAACAGAATCACTCTTCTAGTTCTTAATGACACTTAAATAAATAAAACCTAATAGAGATCCCTGTGGTACCTCACTAGGCACCTTAACCTAGTTTGATACTTGCTACTTAACTGTTTACCAAGCTCCTTTGAACACTCTTCAAACCACAGAAGAGCATGTATATTCAAACCAAACTGAATTAATTTTTTAGTCCAAATTTCATGAGACTCCATATTGAATGCTTGAGCTGAACGCAAATAACTTACACGTCTCACTTTTCCTTTTATGTGTGGAAGCCCTGATTCTTCAACACTTATGATCAAGCTTAATTTTAAGCATGTGTTTAAAGTAAGAGCAAGTAAACACTACTTGCAGTTAAATGAGTCATGCACGTGCTTGCAAGCTGGTGGCTTATTTACCTAGCTCAAAAATGGTTACCGTAAATCTGGGGTCTTATAGTTTATCAGTACTTTATCTCCAGAAACATTATCCCTCCAAAGTTCAATGCAAAGAGCTATATATCGTGCTGAAAGCCTCGGACACATAAGTTTCATTTTTGCTAAGTTGTATATTTCAGAAAAAAAAAGAAAAGAATGAGAAACAGTGCTGTAATAAAGGATATAGCGATAAACTCTTACACCAGTAATCAAGCTTTTTACAAAAACTCAGGAAGAAAAAAACTGAGCAAAAGCCTTTGAAAGGCCTGTACAGTTATTTCCAGCCCAACTACTAGATAAAACTAATGTTCTCCTATCATCACGTGCAGCTGCATTCTGCCTCACATTAGCGTTAAACTTGTCAAAACTGAGACCAAAACATTAAAAGATATACGTCAGTGGCAGGCAGGCTTAAAATTTTCTGGAGACGTCTATAAAAATATTTCCAGTTTCTATAGTACTGATTTCTCAGCCCTTTCATCTACAGGATCATGAAAAAAAACCATTTCACACCAGAACATGAATTTAAATTTATAAAATTCCTTTAAATTTAAAATGTGAGGGTAAACTAAAATGTTCAGGTTGATTAAAATCAAGATGCCTTCTGAAGGCAAAATTTAAAAAAAAAAAAAAAAAGGTTCGGGGTATTCAGAGTAGGGATTTACTGTGAAAAAAAGTAGAAAATCATCAACCCATTTACAGGTGACTTTGTTCACAGCCCCTGCCATCTTTCCATTTCAAAAAGCAAAGTCCAAATTATCCTTGTTCTCCAGCAGTGGATCTGACATCTTCTGCACCAGGACTGACTGATGATGAGCCGTGTCGTTAACACAGTGCCTTTTGTTGCAATAAATGGCTCGTGGCAGGGATGCCGGCTGAGATGACGGGTCCCCTTGCATCCTATACAACAGGAAGACTGGTACAAAGCTTTTGAAGTTGCCTGTGAATGGAATCCTTATGAAAATGGGTAAAGTAAAACGTTTAGAGATGGTCAGAGAAATGAAAGAATGAGCACAAAGCACATCTGGTTAGAGACACTTTAAAAATAATGTCCTCAAAACCTTAAGCTGCCTGTGTAGAAATTGTACACATTGTATGCATTATACACTTACATAAACATCTGGGACAAATACGTTTTACTCTAATGGAGGTGAGGAGCCCAGTTAAGGCCAACTGTTCCTTTAACCAAGTGTGTTGAGGAGGAAGTTCACTCTTAATTTGGAGACTTGCAAGGAGATTTCCTCACTTAAGGCCTTAACTTAGAGAAAAATAAGGCAACTTAAAAGAAAAAGTCAATGCAGAAGAAAGAAGTAAAGGTGATAGTACTTTAACTGGGATATCCGAAGTGACTTTTTTTGTCTATTCACAAGTACCAATGTAATTTCCAATAATCTAGACACATACATATGTTTACATAAATATGTGTGTCATTTTGCTTGCAGTTCTCTACGTATATCTATTTATAAATAGATAATATACTAAGAAGAAAAGAAGAATATATAATATTATTTTAATTAAAATTATATAGGTAATGTTCTACATATATAATGTTTATTGATATATAAATATTTTAAATAAATCAACCTCATTCAATTCCGGTGAATAGAATAAATAACAAAACAGGTTTTATTTAAAATAAGTAAACTAGGATACACTGAGATGAGAGAAAATTACTCTAAGTGCAAGTGGCAGACTGGGACTGAACCCAGAAGTGTTAAGTGATGCCAGCAGTGATTAGATTGCCTCTGAGAATCAAATAATGAGCAAAACTCTTGGGAACGAAATATAAGGAAGGAAAATCTCTAAGAAGAACTTCCTCCCTTAGGTCTCTTGTGTGCCTAGAGTCCTGCTCCCATTGAGCATTTCAGCAGCTCCCATGTCAGCTCTGCTTAGCCATCTTCAACAATCTTTAAATTTTACCCTGGTACCTTTTGCTTGAGTAACTGTGCTGCTCAGCTCCATTGAGATCAAAATGTAGAAGCGTGGTAAAAATCCCAAAGAAGATCCTTATCAAAACCATAATGAAGAAATTATGGTTGTCTCCCACGTAAACCTGGTCCCAGACCTCCTGCAAGGATTCTGTTTCCACCGAGGTCAAGCAACTTCTGCCAAATAATTCAGTGGTACAAGACAAGCTAAAATTTACTTAGGAATAAATGTAAACCATATTTGTTGTAGCAAGAAAACTATAATTTTCAATTTGCTCTTCATTTCTGTCCTGTGCGCTATGGGCTGGAAGTTTTATTTTATCATTTGAGAAGCCTATTTTGTGTGGGAGTGGTTCTACAGACCACGGAACCTAATGCAAAATATACAGCTCAGTTAGCCTGGACTCCGTCTACAATTTGGGCAACATTCTTCATATGAAGAAAGTACATTAATTCAAGTGACTGAGGAAGTGTTTCACTATTATGACAGTGCTGTATCTTCCCTATATTGTCTACTTACTTACCATTTTTCTTCTGGTTATTTGAATGAGCAAATGTGAGCAATATTAAACAATAAATAATACTATTCTATGAATAAAGATGTTTCTGTGCTTTTTTCTTCTGTATAAAACTGAACATTCTTTCTATTCTTAAAAAAATACCTGAAGATAGATAAGTTTTATAAAATTCTTTACTGCTTGCACATAGAATTATCCATTTATTTTGTTTTTAAGATAACTGAAAAAAGTATTTTAGGGTCTGATCTGGCTTCTGTTGAAATCAAGGGTAATCTAATAATATTAGTCTGAGTTTGACCAAATTCTATATGAAGATACTTTTAGTCTGGTGATTATTTTAGAAGCTCTTGTGGGCTTTGAATGTTACCTCAAACCATTTTCCGGTGGGAAAGTGGTTCTAGGTAAGATCTTTTTCGGTCTAAGTATGAAAATGTGTGTGTCATCACACCCTACTTTTTGTTTCATCCTACCTTCATTTTGCTAAGGGAAAATGTGACGATGTCTGATCTGAAGTCTTCATCTTTAAATCTTCTATATGAGATTTCCTATACATCATGCTGGGCTATCAATAGTTGTTCAAGGAGACCAATCTACACCAATGAAGACTGCATATGTTACAATCCAATCCCTTTGTATTGTATTTAATTTACTACACAAACTCAATTATCTGGACTGCTCTATTATAGAACCAGCCCCAAAAGACCAATTTCCCATGTCTTACACATATTTATAGAACATGATAACTTCCTGCACGTTATATTATAATACTAATTACTGTAATGTTTGATTGTTTAAACAAATCACTTATCCTTTGTTGACAGTTAGTATGGCTAATAAACCCATAATTTTTTCATTTTCAGAGTCTTCTTTCCTAAAGCACACTCAAACATCATAGATGCTTGGTGCTTGGTGCATATATGCTTTGAACAGCCACTATATTGACACATGCCTAATCTTTGAAAGAGGTCTTGCTTAACAGGAAAGAGCTTGTAGCTATACTAAACTAATTCTATTATATTCCCTGTCATGTGCCGCAGAATAGTGACACTTAGGAAACCCAGATCTTAATATAGACCTTTGGCTAACAGCTACCCCAAATTCTGGTTATTCAGCTCCCAGAAAATAATTATGCTGACCAAAAATAACATCATTGAATTAATCACTGTAATACCCTCTAATAAGAACTATCTCTTCTGCATGCACCTGCATTTTTTCATCATGGTGAAGGCATGTATTTTCAAATTTTTAAATGACCAAAATGGGTTTGATTTTCTCCTGAGATCTGGAAAAAGCATTTGCCACTTCTTACCACATCAAGTGGTAGCTTTTAGGATCAAATATTAAGAAAGGAGACACTGGGCTAAAACATTTCCTTTTGTATTTATGTATTATTGACAAAAGTTTCAAAGTAACAAACAGATTGTAAACAAACGTAGTCCAAAGCCAACATGGAAAATGCAGTGTTTTCCACCATGTTGGGGTTTTTGTTTCTCCTGTAAAGAATTAACTGGGAAATGACCTACCAGAGTGTCCAAACATAGTTCTCTCCGATTCTCCAGATTATATAACAATATTCACTACCTTCAGTAGAAACCTTGGAAGAGAAACAATATGCTCCTTCCAAAGCATTTGCAGATATTGAACTAACCTCCTTCAAGCTGTTCAGCCCCCTGCTACAATACTCAGCTGGGCAGCCATGGTAACATCTCTTTGGTACCTGAAGGATAAGCACCCCTTCCTCCTAGGCAATCCCCTACCAAGTTAATGTGATCCCCCCAGCATCTTTCTACACTGCAGAGTCTTCTTGTCCTCATGTCTCTCCTTCGCATGTGGCACATGGCCTGCAGAGGACACCCTGAGAAGTCATGAGGTCCTCATGGTCTCAGTAGCCCAAGACCTGACCTCTCCGGAACGCTCCTGCTTTCAAATCTTCTGCAAGATGAGTGCAAAGAAAAGAGGTACACACTAGCTCAGGGAAAGTCTGGGGGTAGCACCATTTCCTATCATTGTTAAGCCTATGCTTCACAGCAAATAGCATTGGATAAAGTATTGTTTTCTGTTATTGCACTGGAGTCCTGTTTCAATGGTTTTTTTTGGAGGGGATGATCAAGTTTCTGGATTTTAATGGCAGTTAAAGAAACTCTGAATCCTAAAAAGGAGGCCCAAAACACGTTGATGAGGTTCTCTTGAAAGGCTTTGGGTTTTGACTTTTCTTTTTCTTTTGTCTTTTTTTTTTTGTAATTTAAACAACAAAGGCAGAGGCTGAGATGCTGGATTCTGAGATGCTCTCAAATGCTATCTTTTTATTAAAATGAGATAAAAAGCAAAAAGTTGTCAGGGAAAGACATAAGGAAACGAGTAGTTCTTATAGAAAAAAACATTTTAAAAACAGCTCATGGGACTCTGAAAGCTTCTATTACCTTTTTTTTTTTTCTGTTTTACAATTTATACATTCTTTATTTTAATTTTATTCATCTTTGCTTTACCAGGACACTCAGTAAACTAGCTGTGCTCAAAACCTCATCACATCAATAGGAAGTCAGTACAGGAAGCACTTTTTTTTCCCATATCGTAGTAGCGAGTTAATGTACCATTGTACATACTGACTTGTCTTTTTTACATCAACATTACCCACAAACACTTTACTTAAGGTCTTGGTCCTTCTTCTGCTGAGATTAATTCACCAATATTATGTTTTGTGATACCAAATACTACAATGTACAGCCTGCTTGCCTAGGGAAGAGGTGAGCATGGCTTGCCTTTGCTTTGCATGTCTGCTCCAGTTCCCACTGGCTTCACTGAAAGGCTGGACACAAGTGCTGCATGGCACCACCAGCCATTCTGGTCACTTTCCGGGACACGAAAAACACCATGCTTCTTTTTCACCCTGTGTTTGTTTGTTGTTTGGGTTTGGTTTTTGTTTTTTTTTTTCCTCCCAGTAAAACAAAGCCAAAACCAAACAAGCAAACACCCCAACACCCCACCAAGGTTCAGGAGAGGATCGCATGCAGCTGGGTGTCATTCTAACCTGAAATCGTGGATGGGTTAGAGTATGTTTCATGGACCAATAGCTGAGAAACACCATAGGTGCATGCAGTTTAGGCATAACCTCTGAGACTTCTTCTGGCTTCTTATTACACTGAACAGTGGTGTACACCCAAGCAAGCTGACACTACAAGATGCTAATAGTGTAACCATATGCTGCCACACTGTGCTATTCTAGATAAATATTCCTCCAGCTGTTCAAGTCTGATAGTACCCAATTTTGGCTCACAACTACAGGAGATATATTTTTTAATCCACCTTCACTTTGGAATGAATAATGTCATCTTGAGTCAAACTTTGTCCTACCTTATCTGGCAAGATGAAAATGCTAGAAAGCAAACTAAGTAGGAACCACCAGGGCAGGAATTCATAGAGCTACTTGTAGTCCAAAACAGAAGTCTGCTAATCATCTTGGGCTGGGTAGGTCCTCCGATTGCATTCTGTGGTTGTTGTTTGGGAGCTGCTCAGGAAATGTTCCTTAGTACAAGGCAAAGCGTGCCAACAGCTTGACAGTGTGCAAGATTGCATTTTGGAGCTATGAAATGTTACAGGCACCGTTTAATTTATTAGAACATGTGCACCCTTCTTTCCTCCTT
The DNA here is from genome assembly GCF_000708025.1 of Charadrius vociferus. Classification (NCBI taxonomy): domain Eukaryota; kingdom Metazoa; phylum Chordata; class Aves; order Charadriiformes; family Charadriidae; genus Charadrius; species Charadrius vociferus. Next base: position 604,032 of record NW_009649320.1, on the reverse strand, counting down.
GCTTTTCCGGTGGGAATAGTCTTTCCCCAGTGCCAGGACTGTTGAGCTGTTGTTTCCTGAAGCCCTAGCCTCTCTAATGGGGAAAAATGCAACAAGAGCCAGTAAAACTGATCTTGGCATGGTAGAATGAGCATCTGCTGCATTGTCTACCACAGGGATAGTCAGACTGTGATCTTGCTTTGCATGCAGCTCTTGGGAAGTTATAAGATGACACACCTAAAGAGTTACACCATGTGATAGGTGTCAGGGCATTCTAGTCTCAGATGAATACCTAAAATAAGGACATATAAATATATATATATACACACACACACACACACACACATACAGGCTCCACGGTCCAGTCAAATTTCACTATTAGGTACCTTTCCTTCACTAGTCCTAACTTACACTGAGGATCCACGAGGACGAGAAATACGCAATGACTTGCCAAAAGCATTATGACTTTCTAATTGTACGTCTTTCATCCAGACCTTTGATTCAGCTTTCCCTTCCTGAATCAGATCAGCAAGATGAAGAATTGTGTGTTATAATTATAATGCAATTTTGTTTTTTATGAGTTCACTTTACTATCGCATTTATTTCTATTGCAGTACTGACAAGAAGTTCCAGTCAGGAGTAGGTTCCCAATGTGTTAAAGCTACATAAACACATGGAAAGAAACAGCTGTCACCTGAAGAACCAACAGTCTAGGGCAAAACTAATCATGGATAGGAAAAATAGGCCTAGCAAATTGTCTAAGGACAAGTATCAAGGTGCAAATCAGAAGCAGTCTGCAAGATGCCATCAGTTGATGGTACCTCTCAGAAAGAAACAATGGCTGCCAACTCAGACATCCTAGTTATTGCCATGCAACCTGCAGACTGCTGCCTCATAAAAGTTTTGCTAAAAAATTGCCCCCAGACACTGCACGAAGCGCTCTGAATGGATCTGACTCTTATTGGAGAGAGTGCACCTTCTACTTCATTTACCTCCGAGCTGAGAAAGAAGAATATAATTGAACATGCTTCCCTCTTTAGTGCAATTTGTTCATGAACATTGTTACGCTGAGAGCAAGCGGGCACAAAAAGCACTCCTTCCCCGACCAGGGAAAAAATGTGCGCACATTCTTACACAGCCTGTGTACAGGAAATCATTCACAAACCTTCAAAGGCATTGATGGGGGAAGGGAGGAGTCTGGAATGGCATTCCTTGGGTAATGCACATGAAAGTCTGGTCAGATTAGTGTAATATATTACACAAATGTGACACAAAAATGTTCATGGATTACACTTCCTTCGCTGTATCATATTAGCACCTCATCATCCCAGCCTACCACAAACAGATGCTAACAAGATATGAGAAAAGAGCTAGAATATGCAGAGGTTTCTGTCTCACATTAGGAGTGTGTGCAATATACTGTGATTCCGCTTGCCAGCATGTGATGCACAAATTACTAATGCATAATCTATGAAAAAAAAAACCAAACCAAAACAAGACATTACCATGAAAAGTGTGTTTACAATGTGCTGCAAAATGAAGACCTGTGCTCTGTGTGGGGAAAATCTATCCCACCTCCTGCAAGGTCACCAAGGTACAGAGGAGCGTGTTAAAGTCCCTAACTGTTACTCACTAGAAATGCACTGTTCCCTTTCAGTGAGTTTCTTCAGATGCTCTTGAGAAAGTCCAAAGGCATTGATTTACTCAGATTGTATTATGTTAGCAGGGTTCATATGTTTTTTATTTAACTGGATCTTTTCTTTGCAAGTAAAGTTGGCCTGCGTGTTGAATGTGAGGATACAGAAAAGCATCAGTCATGTGCCAGTCCAAGCTCCAGCAAAGCCTCTGGGAGATCTTGGCTCAATAGACTTTCTTCCTCACATTCAGTCCTACGATTCATTAAATATGATGATATTACACATGCACAGCAGCCTTATTATACTGGCTAATTACTTTTTAAAGGGCCAGAAGGCTATGTAGATGCATATGCTCACATTTGCACGGTTAAACCAACTTTTGCCCCATACAGCCTCACTTGCCATGCAGAGACAAAATCAGGAAAAAATGCATGTGCACACTTGAAGATGCTTTTTTTTTCAGGAGCAACAGATGAGATTTGCAGCTGCTGAAAACCCAGCCTTACAGATCTCATCTCAAGTGCTTTACTGCACATGAATATGTGGGAAATTATTATTAATAATAATAATAAAGAATGAAATGCATACTATATAAACTGGGTTAAGGTCTGCGCATCAAAAGTGTATTTTTGTTTTGTTTTAATTTATTTACATGGGGGAAATAAATATGACAGATAAAATCTCTTCGGCTTTCTCTCTTGCAATGGCAATTATGCCAGGCCTTCAGTGCAGCAAGGTTATGATTATACAACCCTGTTTCTGGTTTCCTCTAGACATATGTGCAATATATACATTGCACATAAATTGGCTCAAGCTAATTATTTTTAAATAACATGTATGCTTTTAAAAATAGCAAGCAAAAATGGAACTGCCTAAATCCACTGTGGGTCATGTTTTGTTTTTCCCCAGGCATTAAAAACCTGTGTCTGATCTTTTCTTGAAAACATTTTTGAGGGGGGCAGGTTAGGGGGAAGATTTCCTCCCAGGTTGAAAACCAGATATACTTTGCCCTGTTCTGTGTCCATCACAGCCACAGCGCTCCGGTTTGAACAGAATCTCGTCTGTTAGAACTCAAATATGAAGTTGTAGCCCAAAAGGGTTCCCCCCCCCCCTCCCCCATGATTATAAATAGAGGGTTATAAGGGATGTTTGGACATAAACCTGTTTTTATTGCTATTGAAAAACTTGCCTGTCAAACAGCTGAAATATAAGTTTTCAAAAATTGCTTTTTTATAAGGTAAACCATAAAACATTATTTCATAATGCATAACAAGGATGTTGTGAGAGGAAAGCTGTAGCTGCTGGTGGCATCACAGTGAATGAGCATGATGACAGCATTTCAAGTCCCAATAGACACTGTCTTCAGGGACCTCAAAGATGCTGGCAACAGCAAAGTCACTACCATCATGTGGAAGGTGCTGTGAAAGGTGTAAAACACTGATGCCTCGGCATCACTGTTACCTACCCACAGGAGTGTGATGCTCCCTGGTGCTTCAAGGAGAGGCTGGACTTCTTCCATTATCTCTGTAATGCCATTCCTGAGGTGCATCTGCTTTTTCCTCAGCTAATTTCACTGTTTATAGCAACCTGTAGCAATGAGAGAAGCTCAAAGAGCAACACGTTGGCAAAAGAGGAATACGTGGAATTACTAGGAATTGAGGAGCCCTGTGTTTACACATCTAACCACACGGACTGAGTAGCTTCCCCATGATCAGAGAGCAGGAGACTGGCAAGTGGTGGTGGTGGAGGAGGAGAAGCCAGAAATCCTGATTTCCAGTTCTCTGTCCAGTCCCAGAGGTCCAAACACTTTACACATTTATTTTTGTGCCTGGTTCCTATTTCGCATTTAACAATTTTTAAAAAATAAAGAGAAGAAAAAATGAGTACCTTTATGGTATTTAATTGAATGACATGAACATCAAATAAAAATGAGAGGGTTCATCACCGTAATTAAGACTTCAATTTCTCTGTCACCCAAAAAAGGCGGTGAGCAGGGAGCCCAAGGCACGCTGCCAAGTGTATTCACTCTCAAAGGCTTTTTGCTAGGGAGAGTTGGGTGGGAGGAGTCTGAGTTTTCCTCACATGTTATTTGTTTATTTGACTATCCTTGGTTGACATTGTGTCAGCTGGTTAATGAATGAATCTGGTTTTATGGCTTTTGCACATGTGCCTAGAGGTCACCCTAGGCATACTTTCACAAATTAGAAAAATAAATTAATTAATTAAACTTATTTTCTACTGGGAACCTGTGCACCTGAAATAACAACTATTTTCTCCAATGTATTTAGTTGTGCTCTGCCAGGAGGCATTTCTTCCCCACCTCTTGGCTGAAAAACTGTACTAGCCAGTAGGCTGCAAGCAGGCGCTGCTGAGTAATAAGGACTTCATAACCTCTCATATACACAGCTAGCCACAAGTTACCAGCTACTTCCAAACAACACATTTTAATTCACTAACTAAATTAGGTGTCTTTTTCCCCCTGCAACCTAGTCAACCAGCTTATGGAGATAAATGTGAAAAAAAAAAAGAAAGTAATGAACACATATTTACTACAAATCAAACCATTTTCATCTTTTTCCTTTGCTCAAATTTTCTAAGAGTCTGCTCTTGGACCTTCTGCTGTTTGCTACATCTTTCTCAAAGAATCATGCCCAAGATGATAAAGCAGCAAAAACCTTTCTCATTAAGTAAGACAACACCTCCTTTGACTTATATATGATACTTATGTCAGAATTAAATTCAACCCCCCCCACCCCCCACCCCCTTCCCGCATAGCCTATATTGATTTTGTACAACTCTCCGGTCACTTTTTACAGAAAACTGTATATGGAATCTGCATACTGCATAATAAAGCCAATTTTATATCTTGTTTTCTACATTACTTCTAAAGGAACATGTCTATACTCAGCTACATCCTGAGTGAAAGAACACAACGAGAAACTTCCTCCTTGCTCCCTCTTTTTTTTTCTTCACCATTCTAATTTGCCTTTTGCATTCTTCCTGAGAGGTTTAAAGTCACAATGCTTTCTCAAAACACGCAGGTCAGTCTGGAGGGAAGAGGATCCATAGCATACTCCTGAGGTGAACAATCATCCAGAATGAAACTGGAATCCCAGTACTGACAATTAAACCGAGGTTGCATGATTCAGCAAACTGCATTGTCCTAAACATCAGTTCTGCTTGTTAAAAAAATTCAAAATATATCTTTGAAAAATTTCAGCTGTTCTGTAACCTTATATAATCTGATATTGCTGTACAAAGCAATTTAAGAAAAAGAAAAGTTGCATACAAACACAAACTGAAATAGTAATCTTTCTTGTAGATGGAGAGAAGGTAGCTAAGTGGCCTTTTTGCCTACTTTTCAAATTTTCTGGAAACATTTATTATGATTTTAGCACTATATTTATTTAGTCTCTCTCTGAATAATTGTTCAACGAGGAGATTTTATGAAGCTATAGATTAGATCCAGATGAAAAATTGCATTTCCTTAAGGTTGATGATTGTTTTGTAAAATTCTCTTAAAAATGTACTCCTGTGTGATTTTTCTTGCTTCCTTCCTTACTTCCAAAATACTTTAAAAAATCTGTAAGTATATTTGTTACTACCAAGGGACTTTTATGATTAATACACATTATTCATATTCCCTAAACACAGATTTGACTAATATGCTCTATACTTGCTGCCATCACACTTATAAATGTACATTAACTGAATGCAATTTAAAAGAAAAATATTCCTAATCTTTTCAATAAAAGAGTGAATAACTGGCAATAACTGCAGTATTTGGTACATTTCACCTCTTTTTTCTAAATGCAGAGTTTCTATGGTTTATGGTTTTGACAGTTCTGTTAAGTAATTTTCATAAATTTTGTTCGATATATGACGTAGTATTATTCATTTGCACTGTGGCATATCTGAACAATGTCATTAGTGATTATTGGCCTGTTAGGTGACGCTACTTTTGTCCTGTCACTACATAACTCTTGAGCTCACGGAAACGAAATTCATTTTCCATTGTATTGAAACACGCTAGCTTTTTTTTTTTCTTTCTTCTTTTCATGAGCAAACTAGACTGTACAAATGTTCACATAAAGCCAAGGCAATAGTGGGATAAAAGCAGATGAAGACAATTCATTTGAAAATCAAAGCAACGCTCACAGAAATATGTTGGCAGGATTCACCCAGCTCTATTTCAGAGTTGTTTAAACACCGTACAGAGCAGAAGAGGAACGGGAGTAATGGTTTCTCCTGGAATCAGTTCAATCAATTAATCTGTCTCTTTTTTTCCCCTCGCTCATTTAATTACCACTGCGAAAAAGCAGGGGGAATTAAGTCACAAAATAACCATTCAGATAACATGATGGATCTAATTGAAGCCTTTGTAAGTGATCGGATCCTGGGGTACAGCTGTAACAGCCTCGTCCCACCCAGTTGTGCGCTGGCAGGGTGCTCTGCACCGGCTGCTGACTTTGGATGAGAGTTTCTGTGCAAAGACCAAATTTTCTTGCCTACGTGGCTAAAAGCAGACTGCTTACGCAGCCAGTGAAACTTGGCAGCGGTGGTAGTGGCCGGGTCTCCCCACTGAAAACACATTCTTTTTCCCCATTTTTCATTTGTGGGGTTTTTTGGTTTTTTTTTTTGCCACTGCATGCTCCCCATCCCACCCGGCGGCAGGCCTCAGGTCCCCGCTCCAGGCGGGAGGCTCTCTCCTCTCCCCAGGCTACCCGAGGCCGGCCTCCCCATCGCCAGGCTCGTTTTTGGACCAGAACTGCTGCCCTCCCAGAGTCCATCGGCACTTTCCTCCCAATGGTGCATGGAGTGGGAAGAGAGAGGTGCCATGAGTGGACAGAGGTCTGCCGCAGGTTGCAGGGCAGGGTGAGCCGCGTCACCCCATGTGCAGCTCGCCCGCCGCCATCTTCTTCGCCTTTCACCATGGGCAGCAACCCACCCTGCCTGTGGTGTTGGGGTTTCCCCTGCCCCCCATAGGATGAAACTCAAGGGTGTTATTAAACTTGTGAGGCCCAACACAGTGCAGCCCCCACAGCTCCCTTGCACAAGTGTTGCATGAAGCTGGGGGTGAAAATCCTGCCCCCAAGCAGCAGGGCTGTACTGGGCAGGCGTCTGCCGGGGGGCAATGCTGGGGCAATACCAGGAGCAATCGTGGGGGGGAAAAGGACCCTGATGTGCTTTCCTCCACCTCCCTCACTGAAGCAGCACCGCTGGCAAGCCACGCCATTGCTTTCCTTCCCGGCTGCTGCCCCGCGAAACAACTTCGTCATTAAATAGAGTCTTGTCCTTTCTCCTCTCCCCATCACATTTTGATGCGAAGAAGATGCAGGTGAAGCGGGTAAAGTCTCTCATGCTCTCCGGCCTGGGCAGAGGAAGGAGGGGAGGTGAGGCGGTTAATGGCGGATCCCCCGGTAGAGGGCATCCAGCCCACGTCGATCCAGCCCGGGCCAGGGCAGGCCAAGCTCCGCCGCCTCCACCTCCTCACCACTTACATCACTGCCTGATCCCAGCTCTGCCAGGATGGACAACGTATATAATTTGTATTAATATCAAAAGACTTTTACTCAGAGGTGCTTTGTTGTTCTCGGGTTGATTTTTTTTCAACCATAGGTACCAACACCCCCCTCTCCCCCATTTCAATCAATTTCCTGAAATTCTTCAAGGCTTCATAAGCTCTAACAATGAAAATCATAAACTGCAAGCCTTTTACTTTCCTTATTGTGTTATTTAAGCAGTAAGACATGACAAGGTTTGCATTACGTTGGGGCATTGCCGTGCCCCGGGTGAATTGCGTTAGGCTGGATGCCGAAAATGGACAGCCGAAACCACCCGAGAAGCAGAGCTGTCCTGGGATGCCCTGACATTTCTCAGCACTATCTGCTGGACATGTACGAGTAGGCTCAGCACGAAAAGAAAGAATTAAGGAAGAAACACAAAAAAGATAAATATTATCTGTCTTTTCATTACACCATAAGCAATAAAAGCATATCTCTTATTTAATCTTCATCTAATTTTTTTCCCCTACTGGCTTCAAAGTGAAAAATAAGCATTATAAATTAATTAAAGTTAATTAATTCTCTAGTATCTTAATTTCACTTTTTTTTTTTTTTTTAATGTCCTACAGTTTCATAAAACCTCCCCAAATTTCCAAACTAAACATATGTAAAGCAGAATTAAAATTGTTTAAGTCTTAGGTTTCAACTTCATCTAACTAAAATTCTGGGTTTTTTTTCTGGTTTTCAGTGAAAAAAAATGGGGTTTGCAAGAATAAAGCCTTCCTCTTGTCCTTGGTACAGAATATTTTACTTAGAAAAAAGAATGTTGTTTCATGTTTCTTCTATTAGCTATTTTATTATATGTCTTATTTTCTGCTTTCTCTCTTTTGTCACCTGATGGTTAGCAATGTGTATCCCATATTTGTCTCTGAAACATCCCTTGTGGTTAAATTGCTACAGCAACAGTAAAATCAGTTAAATGTCCTGAAAGAGAAACCAAAGGAGTTTGTTCCTGTTATCATCAGCAGAGGTGTGGGGAGCTTCCCTGTGTTGCAAGCACATTCTAGAGGAGGAATCCTCTTTTTAGACAGAATTCACTTTTAAAGCCCACCTTTGAAGATGGCAGCACATCATGCAAGTTACACAAGGTATTGTTACACCAGGGCAAGAAAATCCTTGACTCTTTGTCTGCAAAAAAACCCAGTCAAATCACAAGTATTTTGAATGCTGCGCCTCAATCCCAGTCTCTCGGACTCAAGCCATAACAGATGCAACTCACACAAAGTTACACATGTGTGAAAGTGTTTGCAAAATAAGGTGCTTGACTTTTGCAATTTTGTTTCAACTATTAGGTTTAAATCCAAATGCTTTAGGAAAGGAGAGACAGAAGTTAGGTGTTTGGCATTTAAAATACTCACTGATTTCAGTGATTTGGATGCGCAAAAAACCTCAGAATGAAGTCCCACTGGAAAAAGCCAGACATAGGTGCCAAGTATGGGGGGAAAGAGGCAGATGGGAAAAGAGTCCTATAGAGATCAAGGAGGGCAAAGGGGGGCAAAGGAAGAGCAACATACACAGGGAGAAGAGAGAAACAGGAAAAAGAGGTGGGAGGGAAAAACAACACAACAAGATGATTTACCAGATAAAAGCTAAGAGTGTCATTAAATATATAAATATGGCTGAATTCTTTTCCTAGAAATGTAAGAGAAGGTTTGGGAAAAGTCAGAAAAAAGAAGCTTGTCAGAAATGTTTAATTACATATCACCTAGTTAATGAAGTTTCATTAAAAACAAGAGTAACCACAAAAACAAGAAGCCACAGCTATATCTAGCAATTTAAAGGCACCCAAAGCTGAAGGCTTGGTCTAGTTCATGGGCATTACCTTGATGTTTCAGTGAAAACACACGGATCATCCACATAATGAAGTGGAGCAGAAAAACAGGTAATTCAGTCTCATAGGGCAGCATCAGGATAAGGTCCTTGTCCTTTACAACAGCTGGAGCTCTTAGTGCCACTTGACATCACCTTGTGAGGGTGTTTGGGTGCTATTTGTAGAGAAATCCAAGGACCCTATAATTTTAGGTAATTTGTCTCAGCATGCAGGAATAAGGAATTGCTTCCGTTGTGTTGGAGTCAAAATAACGTGAACTGTATTGGAGGACATCCTGACAGCTATTTATGTTAGTCAAAGACAAAGTACACTATGTACTTTTAATTATAGCTGTGCCATTCTTACTGTGATAGATAAAGTTGTGTCAGCACTTCCATTACAAAACCCTATTTTTAGGGGTTTATAACTTAGCTGTTAAATTTCGCTTTAGGCTGAAACTTGGCATGCAAAGCCTCATCCTGCAAGCACTTTTTTTTTTTTTTTTTCATAAATACAAAAAAAATACTTTTGGTCACTTTTTATTTTATAGGAAAGCAGATTTTAACACCCAGTCATTTCTAACTCTGAAAAAGTTTCATTATTTGAATTTTACAGGCTTGTCCGCTATATGTCATGCTGCATTTTTAAAAATAGCATTGCTTTTATTCATGTTGGCAAATTGGCTACTGTCCATGAGCAGTAACTATTTTTAATCATGTTTTTAAGCATATATCCATATTTATATTGTTATGATCCGTGCTCTGGACTCTGTAAGGAATAGTAAATGACAGGCCACGCAGGCTTGAGCACAGAGAAGGAACCGCAACAGCTGTTAGCTTGCAAAAGCCACACAACACGGAGTGTAGTCTTCAACTCATTAGCATAATTAATTTTTAATAACGACAGCATTCATTTGTTGCTTGAAAAGTAGAGTGTAGGGCCTTCTCCCACCAGTCCTTACTTAGGCACAGCTCACTTTGTCTAAGTGAATTTTATCCTATGAGTGGAAAAGGGCTCATGCCCTTCACTAGTGACAAGTGAACAACACTGTGCTCCATTGCTGTTTGGTGTGGTTATGGCCTGGCATCTACACAATGGACCTATAGTGAACAGACGTTCTGGTGGGTCTGGGATCCCTCCCTCCTGAGTCCTGCTTGTTTTACAACATACAGCAGCAGGGAGATGCTTATGGTATCTCAAAATGGCCCATAGAGGGAGATTCTATGATTCCATGTTTCTGTGACTCGTCCATCCTCAACCCACTAAGTGAATTATAAGTCATATCCTTTGACAAGATTATTCTGCTTCAAAACCACCATACATGACCAAGGAAGTAAGAATTTGAAATAGATTATATGACTTACCTTTGGTGGTGTCTCTATGTACTTTTAAAACAATTAGCTAAAATATTTCTGATCTGTCATAAAAACTGAAGGATGTATTCTGACCTGTAAACCACAGATTATGATAAAATTAACCTCTGAATGACATTCTAAGCTTCAATCATGGTGCATCTTTAGAAAGCAGTGTATGTGAGTGCAGAATTTGGCCTGCTCTGCTAAGTAAAAATGAATAAACTTTTAAAAACCACCTGATCTAAGTTCATGTCTGGTCAACAGCACTGATTCCATTCATGTCCTGCCCTTGCCCCTCTTATTTTAATCTGGCTGAATGGCTATTGCCTCTCTCTCAAGAGAAGCAGTGAAAAACAAAAAAAAAAAGAAACTAAGACCCACCAAATAGCAGTATGTGTACGGACTTGTAAACATGATCAGCTTGATCTTTGAGTGTCTATCAAGTCAGAGCTCACACAGACTTCAGAGGGGTTCTAGCTTCGTGGCTGCCTGAGAATCCGGTCCTTTGATTGAGCACCGAACCACAGCAATCCTTTCCCACTGAAAGCTAATACATCTCCATTCTGACTGACCACTTTTTCTTTTACTCATCACAGCAGTAGGACTTAACCTGTGCAATTTGTGGCTTGTAGTTTTGACATTGCTTTAAAAAGTATTTCGAACTGATCCTTTTACGTTGCAGCAAAGCAATTACGGCGTGCGCCCGACAGCATTCAGAGAGAACGACATAACCCTCTTGACAAAGGGCATCCTCATTTCCCCGTTTTTTTCAGAAGCTGGCAAACATGGATCTGCAGGAGTCCAGGGGAGCAAAAACATTTCTTCTCTTTAACCTGACTGCAATCCATGCTAGAGAAGGAAACATCAGTAAACTCACAAGAGACCTTAGTACAACAGCCTAAACTAGAACCTTACCGGGTGCCACAACAGGCAGGAAAGAAGAGGGGACCAGGTAGCGCACGGTGCACTCAGAGCATGACACCCCTCTTCTAAACAATATTACCACCGCCGCCAAAAGGAAAAGCAAAATGGAGCCAGGTTTTACTACCAAGAAGGCGCTCTACCTCTCCGCTGCAGACAGGAAGGGGAGGGGTCTGGTTATTGTTGCAGATTTTCCCCCCCTCTTTCTCCGGGTCTTTAATCCCAGACTTGGCTTGTTGCGCTTCAAATTGAAATATCCTGAACAGATGTAAAAACACATGTGAGCCACTGCTCACAAGCTGTGCAAAGCTTTGTTTCATCTGCTGATGATGTGAGCCTAAAGGAGATCTTTTTAAAATTTCATCACTATTCAAAAGGATAATTAATACGTACCCCCAGGCTTTGATTATGCTATACCCAGTGTGTACTGCTGGTACAAAAATAATGAGGCTCTCATCAGGCCGAATGAATACTTGCAGCAAACATTCAGTTTCCATAAGAAATTTAAGATTCAGCGGCGGTACCATGTAGGTGGCTTAATCTAATTTTAATTTGTAACACAATACAATAGATAAGATCATTTGTTTGTAACCAGCACAGGCATTTTGTTTACATGAAACCCCAGTCAGCATTCAGCAGATGGTCTTTTTAAAGGCTTAATTGAAGTTTTCTAATCTAACCTTTTTTCCCTCCATTACGAAGGGGAAAATAAGACACAAGAAAAAAAAAAAAAGAAAAAGAAAAGAAGGGAACTACAAGGAAGTAGAAAAATAGCTGTAAAACCCTTCTGCAAGGAAAGCACTGAAGAACATTGCTGCCTGCTGTCAGATGCAGGTTCAGTCAGAGCCAGGAAGATGTGGGGGTTGGAGTTTTTAAGCGGCTCCGGAGGTGTAAGGATAGGGCCCTTTGCCCCCAACCTTTGTTGCTAGCACAAAGGTCAGCAACAAATCACTGCTTCTGCCACAGAGGCCATTCTGCCTCAACCAGGCTCCTGAAATTAGCTACCTGAGCCTTTCCACAGGTCAGGCATCTCCTTCTCATGCCTGCCTTCTCAGAGGCTCGTTATTAGATTATAATTTCTGTGTACTTTCTGTGTTCAGCTGTTCTGGTTTCAGTCTCCTTCTGGTCTGTCCCTGCTGCCCTCGATATTACCACGCTGACCACAATAAACACTTTTCTCCTCGCTGGCTCCAGGCTGCCTCTGGCAGCCTTCCAGTGATGTGCGCTGGAATACAACCTTTCCCAAACACTTAAATCCTCCTCACATAATGTGTATTTGAAGAGTTTGGCTTATTGGGGTTTCTAACACACACACAAAAAAATAATAATCAAGTGAGGCATTTATTTTCCTTTTCACAGGCTGTAGGGAGCACACAGAAGGCAGATGCCAGGCTTTGGGTCCTTTGGGAGCGATGTGCTACCAGCGTGCTGGTGCAGAGGAGCCCCCGTGCTCCCTTGGCGCTGCTGGTGCCGTGGCTGTGCTGGCAGGACAGTGAGCGGAGCAGGGCAGGCACCACAGGCAGGGTAACGCCCTGACTACCTGTGGTGATCCAATCTCACTACCACCACCTCTGCAATAGGGATGCTATTAGTGCCCCCATGGCCCAGTTTGCAGAGCTTTACTCGCTGAGTTATAGAAGAGGTAAGAAATTATATCACGTAATAAAGAGAAATGAGTTTTACTCATAGTAAATGAATTGAGAACGGTGCCTTTGGGCTTCTCTTAAGCAGAGGACTATTCACTATTGAGGAATAAACAGGCACTGCATGCTTGCAACATCGTCATAAAAATGGTGTGGGTTGGATTGCTACCTGGTGGTTCGCAACCATAAGGACAGAAATCAAAGAAGTGGGCAGTCAAAACAAAAATGAACTAAAATTGGTAATTCCACTGGCCTAGTTTTCCTTAGGTTCGACCCATGCCTACACAGCTGTCCATGGAGAGTGACGCATTCACATCCTTGTGCCCCAAGCCAAAAGAGGAGATGAGACATCTTCAACTCAAAAGTCATAATGCTGTGTAAGAACAGTAAAAGGGCCAAGCTAATGACACTACACGTTGTAATGACATAATGACCACCAGTGTAAGTGGAGGACTGTACATGAAGTGATTTATATGCTGAAAGAAAACAAATATCAGTGTTAGGATAAAAATATCCTCCAAGGAGCCCACAAGCCAGCTGGGCTTATAAGGTCAGGTTCAGCACTGCATTCATGCAGCTATGTGGTTTTTGGCAGGGGACCGTTTAAGTCCTGCTGACTCTGAATGCACCACATGGAGGGGAGACTAACAGATGTGCCCACGCAAAATTTGGAAAAACTCCTAGGTTCTCACAGAAACAAAAAACCCCATGGGCTATTGATCTCTAGTCTAAATCAGTGTTGTTCTAAGTCTATAGTATTTTCCTGCAGAGAATGGGATTGCTGAGGAAACACTGTTATTGCTGAGGTAAATTTGACTGGGCTAGTCAATCAGGAAAGAGGCACGAATTGTCAACAGTGCTCACGCCTAGAAGCGGACAGCATCATTAATTGCTTACTAGGCCTGCACCATGGAACCACCTCACTCTCAGTGAAGCGGTGCTGATTTACAGCTGACTAGATCTTGTCTGTGCTTCTCCGTGGCCATAGGAGATTCTTCTCCAAAAGACACCCGTGACGCCTGAAGTGATGGAAAATATCTCTTTAGTTGTCAACCACATCTCAGCTGACTTTATATCCTCTTTTTAAGCAACCCATACGAATTAAGATTATCATACACTCTACAACGCATCTCTTTCCAGGAGAGAGAGGTGACAAACATTAGCACAGACAGGATGCCATGGGTTATGGGTGCAGCAGAAGGGTGAAGAGAGACAGTGAGAGATACACAACAATTGCAATGATTTCCAGTTATATAAATGCAGGCCTCTGTACACAGGGTGATTTAGATACTGGAAGAAAATTAATATCAGTTTAGGATTAGGGTTTCTCCCAAGGAGGACATAAGCTAGGGAGCGTTTCTTGAACTGCTTTTCTGAAATGAAACACAGCAGAACCCATTAACCACAAAATACATAACCTGATGGGACTTTTTCCTAACATTATTATTTTGGTATGCTGTAAGGGCATTCAAATAGAGACCTTGATGTAAGATGTTCTATTCAAGAACAAAGAAAACATCTTTGGATATAAGGTTTCACTTTGTTAATTTCATCATATTTCATCAATTTAACCTTCAAAGACTCTTGGCTGTGCAATACTTTGATACTATAATGTTCACTTTAAACCTCATATTTTCAAGGTATTGTGCAGGGATTTATCCTCATCCTAGCGAGTTACATAATTCAACTTCTGTGTAAGTTATTTGAAAGCACAGGTACAAATCTAATGCTTACCGTTCCTGTAATTCTGCAGGAATGTGGAAAATAAAGGCTTGGAATGCAAATGGTTATTGGCTGAAAAATGTACATCAGAGATAACCAGTGCCACATTGCGTTCCACTAGCAGACTAGAGGGGAGGACCATGAGAAACACAGAAGTGGGCTTCCACGTTTGTTTGCATATGTAGCCCCCAAAATAGAGCTTCTTCTGAGTGACGGGCCTACCCAGTAGGAGTACATAGGTAGCCCCAATAAAACTAGGAGTGCAGGTGAGATGCCATTGCCTTTTCCAAACCAGCCATCCAGACAGAGCACTGTCACAAAATACTTCTGTGGCAAAGCTCTGATATAACTTCGGGGAGCATGGTTTCTTCTCTGTCTTTTCATGTGTCTTAAACCCACAGTTTAAGACAAATTACCTGGACTTCAAACTAGTGTTGCTCCTTTTAGCCTTTCGTATCTCTGGCTAGGCAGTACCCCTCCAGAACAGCTGGAGGCACACAGTTCCTTTGAAGATGCTCATTTAAGAGCCTTATTCTGTGAAAATATCAGGCCTACAGATTAAGTCTGTCTGACACATAAAAGAAGCATGTCACCCTAGTTGTTTTATACAAACCATTGGATACATGATCAGAAGAACTCAGCTGTGTAGTGTTTCTTGCAGTAAAAAGAACAGCAGTCATTCATATTCTAAATCCCTTGTGAAGTACTGTATCTGCTCACTAAGAAGAGTCGTTCATAACCAGTTGGAAAATACATAAGAAAGTATGTCAGACATAAAATCACTGTTTCCATTGGTTGTGCATATATTGCACATATAAGTCTCTAGATTTAGATTGAAGATCATGTTCCATAGATAATACATCCTTCTAGTTAAAGGACATGGACTCTTTTGGGACTGGTTTAATGAGGGGCTGTGGCTTTTTGCATGTGCAAGATTCATTTAGTATAACTTTATTGGCTGTGAATCTTAGGAAAGTTGGCATTTTTACAAAGCTGCTTTCCCCCAGTTGAATCTGAATACAAACCCATCGCCAGGCTGGGATTCTGTAACTTGACATCTGTTCACATTGATTTGCTGGTGGAACTGCACTGAACGTATAGCATGTAATGTCCAAGCTCATGGAAAAGAGGAAATGTGTTCCCCTGTGATCAAATTGAGATATAATTGTCACATGAGCTAAAGAAGCAGTCTTCAGTATCTGAGGACTTCTGTTCTACTAAGTCGTTGAACCTATGCAGTTCCTCTCAAGTCACTCAGTGTTTTACATGAACCTGCCCAAACCAGAAGGACATAGAACAGGGGAGTTATTTTTAAGATGGAGGTTTCCACAGGTCAGTTCATTGCAGAATGTTTGTCTCCAAGCTAGCATGTCTAGCAATTAGTTACTCTAACTGCCAAATTCACATCTGAATGCCCTGGTACTGCTGCCACTGAGGACACGAGTGATCTGCTAAGGAACTACAAGTGATGTGAAACTATCTGCACCATGCAATGTAAATTGAATAACCAGGTTTGCATTCAGAATGTGCTGGAAATAACAAACTGATAAAGTTCACAGCTGAAATTCCCTGGAAATGGAAAGTTGTGAAAAAATACTCCAAACTACCTATGGACAGGAAAAAAATGAAAGACCTCCATGTGGCTTGTAGGTGGGGAATAAGACTACGGCTGAGTACAGACACTTTCCAGTTGATGATGAAACAGTCCTCCAGATCTGAGTATTGTCTCGTCCTTTCTATTACAAGTGTGGATGGGCAAGTGAGCTTTAATGTGCACACAAACCAGGCATGGGAAGAGCTGCAAAACAAGCCTGCACAGAAGAGTTACAGATTTGCTGCATTTCCAGTGCTGCGAGGTTGTGCAAGAGAGGACATCCTTCCTGTCTCTACAGAATCCGTACATCATCTCTTTTTGCTGGGCTTCAAGGGATGCTCTGCATGAGGCAACTTGTGATGAACACTAATAAGGTTGCGTAGGAGAAAGTTACAATGGCTGTTGTTTGGGTTTTTTTTCCTGACACTTAACAGCTAAATACCCTTGTCTTGTTAGTATTATCTCAATAATGAACAAACTGTACTGTTCTTATTTTGCACAATATTGTTCTTTTTAATGTCCATTGCTTTATACACGCGTGAAGATACTGAAACGCCTACTACAAGATTTTCTGTTGAGATCCCCATGACCTAAAACTCATTACAGCCACCACCAGCTCCACAGCAACCCTTGGGCCACTTTTAGGCTGCAAGAAACACAGTTTTGCCATTCTGGGGACCTAACACACTAGAACCTGAAAGAAATAGTCTTTGTGAGACCAGAGTCATGAAACAGATTGTTTTTTCTGGTAAGGCACATATACATGGAAAGTAAAAGATAGGGTTGAGATGAACAGCTTGGTCTGGAATTTCCAAAAACATTGACAAGTACAAAAGATGATGTAGGGGCTCCCTGATGGAGCATGACTCTGAAGCAGTCTTCTAAATACCACACTGCTTAGTCATAAATACCACTTAGTCACCGTCCTGTGCTCCTCCCTGAATCAGCACCGGCAGACTTACATGAATGCACTGGTTGTGATGCAGAAATAAAAATGTTTATATGTCAGTCAGTATACTTTGAAAGGTCAGATAAATAATCAACAGCCACTTGAAAAGACAACTGTAAAGGCAGTATCAGAGGCTGCTCATGCTCTAAATCACACTCTAGGTGTCTAGTCTACCTGCTAAAATGCTGTGTGGCGGGAACTTTGGCAATCATAATACCTGGCATTGGGTATACTTTGGAATGGATCAGAACACCACACACAGCTGTCCAGCTAACATTGCTGGGCACAATTGCAACTGGGCGTAAATGTCTGCAGCAGAGGGTAGGCGGTAGCGATTGCCTCTTGCAAAAGCACAAGCCTGACTATGGAAATCGGAAGTTAGTCTTCTGGACCTCTAGCTTGTCTTCTACCACTCTCTTTGCTGTGTAACTCAGCAATCGAACTTCAGGACATACTTACCATAATGAACAAGACACATAAACAGAGGTATCTATCAGGAAAAAAAAATTCCAAAGAGGTGTTTCTACTTGAAGCATTCAAATCACCTCATCGTGTATGCTATTTGGTCCCTTTGAGCGAAGGCAGATATGGTTTCAGGCTTGACATTCAGATACCCATTCTGCAGTTGAACTCATTTGTTTCTTCCAAACAAAAGAACATTTTGCAGTCCTCTCCCTCCTTTACCCCTACACATTCTTCTACTAAGGTAAATGATCAAATCCAAATCCCGGGTTAATGAGTGCCAATCATAGCTTCAGCCCCTTTTTCAGGCTTGGCAACAAGTTCCCCGAGCCTTAGCAAACAATTATCATTCAGCTACTGTAGAAATTGATTCTTGGGTTGACGAGAGCAGTCCTCCCTCGGCTGGTAAGGTCCTGCCATGGGAAGCAATTACTGCAAGATGCCAGCTGACAGACTCATTCCGTGGAAAGTCAGGTTGTCTTGATCCTCAGGCACTCTCTAGGCAAATTGTATCCTTACACTCATCTCAAACCTCTTACGAACTGTTGGCTTCTATCAGGAAAAATGGATTGTTCCCTTTGTTTCTGTGGCATTTGATAGAATAAAACTGGACATCCTGCCTGCACAATAAGGAGATTTAATTTTAAAATTCTCACACCAAAATGCTGCAGTATGATAAAGAAAAAGAGAATCATAAAGCAATGAAGATTGCTACTTGCCTAGGGAACAGTAATACAGCGCAGCTAGTATGACATTTTTCGTGTATAAAAAGACCAAAATTCCATTAGCAGTGGCCTGTCTCTACTGATCATAATTTTCTTTTCCCCGTAATTTTCAAATGGTTTGTAGTAACACTTTCATATCATTTTGTCTGACATCTTTTGTTTATTAGTTTTGGGGTTTTTTAAATCTTTGATATTCCAAGGTGGGCAACTGGGAAAACCCAAAGATTTTCTGCATAATTAGCTTTTGTGACAACATCTGAACTGTGATTGAGATTTTGCCAAGCACTGATGAGACAGAGACACATAGCCATTATCAGCTAACAAAAGAATGTGGCATTTAAAGTCAGCTGAAAGCAATTAGTCTTGATATCTATCATTAGATGATTGAAATGTGAGACCAGCTAAATAAACAAACAGTAGACCGTGCAATCCACTTCAAATGCTACCAGTGAGAAAGAACACTCTTTTTCATAAATTCATAAAATAACTCTTGGACTAACATATTTGCTGTTGGCTGTGCCAGAAGTTCATGAAAGGCTTATCCCTGACTTTAAAGACTGCAAATCCTAAAGACACCAAGATGTATAAAGAAAGATAATAGGAATTAAAAACAAGTTGTAAGGACTTCTTAAACTCACCTAGATTCTAAGTTTTACCCCGAGGTACCTGGACAAGAGCTGGAAGCAGCATAGGTGACGCAAGCCTTTAAGGAGATATAGACAAATACTAACTACTAATCCATAAGTTCTGCTGAAATTCTTAGGACCTGAGAAGATTTAAAAAATATATTTCATGACCAAATCTCTGTCTTTACAGGATCAAGCATCCACTGTGCTCAGTAGAGATAACCAGGCTTAAAAAAGCTGAGAACTGGGCTATGCTCTTTCTCAAATGCTGTTGAAACATTTGTCAGAATTCCTCCTAATTAATTTTCACTCTTTTAGACTTTTTATTCCCCTTGAAAAAACCTTTTACAATATATTTTCACCTTTTCGTTTTGCATTAACTGCATTCCAGATTCACTGAGTGCTGAGCACACCCTTAGAAAGCCTTTTAACCTGGCTGGTAAGTTAAAACTCTCTAAATCTCACATGCCCACAGGGTTTCCCACCTTAATTAATTAATAACCCCCTCCTTGTCCTTTTAACTGGGTCATGAATTAATTTAAAAAGTTAATTATGCAATTCTTTCCTCTCCCTTTACTTGCGCCTTTCATCCCTGTGTCCATTGGCTATAAACAATGTGGAAATACAGCCATATAAGCAGGGATGGATGGTGTAAGCTTTAGGCTGCTAGGAAAAGAAAAACCTAAACAAATCTCATCCCTATTTTCCTCTTCTCCCTTTTTTGCTCTTTCTCTAGCAGGCTTTCATAGGCTTTGTGAACAATAATTATTAGCAATCACTTTAGCAACAAATTAAGATATTTCTTTTTTTAAAAAAAAAAAAGACAGAAAAAAGAAGTAACTGTGGGTGTAAGTAGGCCCCTGATGAAGTAGACATCACCATGAAGAAGTAACTGTGGGTGTAAGTAGGCCTCTGACGAAGCAGACGTCACCATGTGGGAAAAAAAAACCAAACCAAAACCAAAAGCAGCAAATAGCTTTGTTATTCACTTCAACTGATGTACTCACCAGATTATTTAGAGTGGAAAAGGGGTTACAGAAAAGAACTGACTCCTTCATATAGGATATGTAGGTACAGAACATGGTTTTTTTGGTGTGTTTCTTTGTAGGCATTTAGAAACAGGAGGGTAACAGTCTACAAAGGCCTTTCATACCCTCCATGAGTATGTGTAGGGTTTTTTTAATCACCTCTAAAAAAATCCATTCTGAATTTTAACTACCAATGGACATAAAGAAAAGGTGTACCGATTGTTTGATCTTTGTCACTGCTCAAAAGACGAAATGATCTGCGAGACTGTCAGCCTCCCAAAGCTTCACAAATACATCCTTAAGGATGTGCCTTCAAACAGAAACACACTGAATTATCCTGAGCAATAACTGCAATAACTTTTCAAGTATGTAAGATTGGAAAGTACTTCTTAGGTTAGGATGTTCAGGTCTAGCAATTGCAGTCAGCCAACAAAATAACCAGACGTGCTGTGTCCAGTATTAATTCTAGTTAGTATAATCAGAAAACTTCACCATCCAATCCCATATGGGGTCTCAATGTGTTTTACCAACTTATCTAGGTAAGGTGCAGAAAACCCCCTAGGACTTAGTTAACGATAATGTTTCCTCTTTGACAAGTGAGGGAGCTGAGAGACAGAAAAACGTACCCATTGAGACTGTGGTGCAGACAGGAATAGGATCCGACATCTGAATCCCTGTCCGCAGCTGTAGCCACCAGATATACTGCAGAATGCTTCTTTTTAGCATTACTGTTTCAGAGATTAATATTTCATACAATCATCAAGACAAAGGACAAAGGTTGCCATAAGGCTGCAATATTCTGTACAGGAAGTAGTATCTACACAAAGAACACTTGCATCAAATCTAACATGCACAGCAGGGACCATTTATCTTGGCACATTGCCCATTAAAGCCATCGCTTGCTTTTTCTTCTCCTTCTTCTGGAGTAAGTGACAAAATTCAAACAGTAAGAACATCTTAACTTTGTAAGCAGATAACAGGAAATATGACTATGAATGAACCTGCTCTGAGGATTAGCTGAGGTGAATGCCCTTTGAAAATGCATAAAGGTTTCAAATGTTACTCATGTCACTAAGGGGACGCTGCATATTCATTAAGGTATCACAAGGAGCTCATTTCATATTAATGGAGAGGTCATACATCCTTCCAGAGGAATTCCATTGCAGAGCTGCACAAATCAATGTGCTATTATTTTAAGTGTTACCAATTTAAACCTCCAAATTCACCGAACAGCCTGAATTTGCAAAATGATTTAGTCACTAAGAAAAATGTTAGTGACTTCTTTTCATCTAGAGGAGGTATAACAGAAATGTAGTTAGTGTCCTTATATATGGAAACTCAATTGAAACTGCACATTAGGTATTCCCTTTTGGTGAACAGGAAAGCCTTAAACATTATGTAATATATATATGGTATCAGTGTTCTGAGGCTACTTTATTTAACTGCAGTACAGGAGTTTGAAAGTTTGGACCTTTTTTACAAAGTTCACTTTTCTAATCCTTTTAATGTTTACACAAATTCCATTGCACTTTCATAACAGAAACAGCCAAAAGCTTCATTGTAGCTTAATATTTTGATAATCAGAAGCAGATAATTATTCAGCACATACATATTTGCGTCCAGGTGTTACATAATTTCTTGCCCCTGTTTTTACATGTTGGGATAATAAAGCATTGCAGGCTATGACACAGATCTAAATCTTTCTCCCCTTTGCAGGATAAAAGTACCCCAGTATTGTGTATTACTAAAATATATTATAAATGGAGCTAATTGGAAACTACCCAAGCAGATTATGTGCTATAAGAAAATGGCACTTCACTGAACCAGCAGTGATTTGCATTTGAGGAAGAGCCTGGAGGTCCCTTCTGGTAACAGTGCAAGGTGTCCACCTGTTCCCACAGGTGGACATACGTTTGTGTGCACATGTCTGCCGGGACAACGAACTCTTGCGGTCCCACCCATCCCCACGTATCTGTGGTTGTGAAGAGGCTGCTGGCTCTCTGAAAGCGAATTTCATATTTTCAAAATGTCAGGCTGGCTGTCTCCCCAGAGGAGTCTCTACACCCTAGCCATGCCATCCTGCTGCACTGTGGTCCTGCTTCATAACACGCCAGCATGGCTGGGCATTAGTGTAGGCATAGCCAACCTGAGCTTAACATCGAGGGGAGGGAACAGCACTGCTATGCCTATAAGAGTCTAGAAGCCAACACAAATCACAGCTGAGGAGTGATTTGTCTGTTGGTCTAAGTTTGCTGCAATCCTGCCTGACCTGCTATTGAGGCAGACTTGGTTATGACTACGCTGCAGCGTGAAGGGTCCAGCTGCCCTTGGTTTCAGGCAGATGTTTTGGAAGTCCAGATGCCTCAGGAGGAAGGGAGGTAACAAAGGGATGTGAAGGGAATTGTCCCAAGGCTAAATCCTACAAGCTTGGCAGCTGCCAAGGAAAGTGGCATGAGCATGTCAGTGCCTCGCAGCCTTCTGCTGAAGAGCAGTTATGAAGCTGACTAGGGTCAAGTCAATACTTCTCTCAACAGCTCTCGGTGGAGGGAAAGGTAAAAGCGAGGAATGCTCTTAATTTAAAAAGCAATGGTCACACAAGTTTCCTCCATGAAATTTTTCAGAATTTCCATTTGGTGATGTGTTCTGAATAATTGGAAATTGGGCTAAATGAGAAACAAAACCAAAGATGTCCCTGCCAAAATTTCCTATGAAAGGTAAAATTTCATGTTTCAGCCAGCTGCGATTTCAAGTAGGTGTGCTTGAGTAAAGAAACATTTGCAACACATTTTTATATAAGAGGGAAAAAAGCAGTCATGGATTAGTGATGGAGTCTGAGGTCTGCCAGGATGCTTCAGGTTTGTTCCTGTCCAAGACAATTCTTCGGCCATTGTTAATTGTATGCAGTGGTCTTGCAGATTTGGTCTGCTTTTTACCCCATTCTCTCATCCCTTTTCCATATCCCCCCACCCGCTTCTCTTCCTCTGTCTCCTTCCATTCTGCCTTCTGGGTTTTGCAGCTTGTTGGGAAATGAGACCCTCCCACACAATGGTTATACAGTTAGGAATATATTTGAATACACATTTAGGAAACAGTCTGTGCTGCTATGATACACAATTCAAATTGTTTAGATTAATGACAGCTACATGCCTAATTTATTACTGTAATTATTGTGATAATTTAGAGGAGATAAATTGAAATCTATTAGAATTTAATGTAAAAAGCTGTAATTAGTCTGCTTTGGAGAGGGGAGAAAGCCAATGCACATAACTGAAAATCCATTAAGCCAATTATAATGTTACTGAGGCAGAAAATATGCAGCCATCTAAAATATACCCATGACTTTAGCATAACTGTACCCTAAGCATACAGACCCATGTGTCAGATTCCTTCATTAATTTAATAAACACATCAAGGCCAAAAAATGAGAGAATTCCTTAATCATCATAATTAATGCACATAGTTCAGACTGAAAGTTAGGGTGGGGAGATGGGGGAGAATAAAATTTTGTTGCCATTGAGCAATTATCATGTAAATAGAACAGCAGCAAAAGCATTGGAAGGGGTTTACAGGAGAGGAGGGTGCACTGCTAATCATGGCATAGGCTTTCTGAGCTATTCCCAGAAGTGCTAAAAGCTGTCCTGGTGCAATTAATAAAATAATAAAAATAATAAAAAAAAGAGAAGACAGCAATTGCTATCACCTATTTACTGTCAAATTAATTCAGCTGCTCCTGAGATGCCATCTGTATCAGGAGAGCGAGGGTGTCACTAGCTTTACGATCCATCAGGAGAAGTGAGAGCGCTGTTCTGTTTGATGGCTCTGATAATGGAAAGAAGCTAAGCAATTGCAACAGATACATCATAGATTTTCTCATAATTACCTGACCTGTTACACTGTGTCACTCTGCCGCCAAACACACTGTTTTTATGTCAGAAGCTGTATGGGCATTCTTTACTTTGATCATTCTGTATTCTGCAGATGTCAGCATTACTGTATTTTAATTGACTCTGGGGTAGCATTAAAAAGCACCTTCTATTTCGGTTGCTTAGACCTGATGAGACTGACAACCTGGCATTTATGAACATTAGGCCTTCACGGTAACTGTGTCAGGAACTGTGTTTTTCCTAAATCCCCTAGGTATGAATAGCAAAATGATGTTAGTAAACCAGTTGAAAAAACAGTGTCTATGCAAAGAGCACCTCTGACATTCTCCAGCCATACAGATGGCAATGCTTTCATTAAATTAGACTCCGGAGTCAAAAGTGTATGTTGTATCCCAATGTGCAATTAGGAATTGACCGGTACATTGAAAGAGGGCTAGAGCTGGCAAGGACTGAAGCTGCGGGTGAAAGCATTGGTAACCTCAAAACAAGAATTTCTTGACAACTTCCATATTCCCAGCATGCCCCATTTGCCAGGATCAGCTTTTCCTCCTCCTGTAGGAAGAGACAGCTAGCTTTTTCACTACTTAGCTCTCTTGCAGCGTTCAGTGTAATCCTCAAAAATGACACTTAAAATGGTAGAAATTTTACAGGCTGCTGTTGCAGAACTACTTTTTTTTTTTTTTTTTTTTAAGAAATATTCTTGCTTGAGTAAAAATAAACTAGACTGCATGTGAATTGTCCGTATTTCCCACTGGGCTTTACCCAACAATTTATTTCCTAAGAAATCCACAAACTCTACAGATACCACCAAGGTGTTGAGCTTGCCGCTTGACTCACTGTCAATAGCTACCAATAATTGCAAGAGAAGTGAAAATCTAACCCAGAGCCTCAGAGTTCAGTCCTTGCCTCCTTCACCCGTGCTGCTTTAATAAATGTTGAAGAATGGATTGTGAGACAACTCTGGCTTCACCACTAACACACAAGGACAGCATGCTGTTCCCCCACCACTCCCACGGGCAGGGATGTCCTCGTTGTGCCTCCTCAGGTTCCAATAAACCTGGTTAGAAATTATGCTTACTGTTAAGGTCCTTCCACTCAGATACCAATACACCCGGGTGTTTGTTCCTCTTCAAGTCCCGCAGTATCAATGTACGATCTTCTTGCTGATAAATGAATATTTATGAGCAAGAATTACTATGAATATTTATGAGCTGGGGTAAATGCATCTGCCTTCAGATGTTAAAATGTTACCATGTTGTGCATATGTTGATAGATGGGTCACACGCAACACCAAGTGGTATTATGAAGCACCTAATTAGTACCTTTATTTTGAGTGTTTGTTAAAAAAAGTTCTCCTAAGGCTTCCCGTCATGTCAATGGAGCAACATAAGTGCTTGTAAAGGTTATAAGAGAGACATCCCAGTTCAGCTAATGTGTACACTTTAGCAGGATTACCCTCCAGAAATCTTCAGAAGCACTCACCGTTTTCCATTAAACTTAGGCCTTTCTTTCAGGTGGATGTACTCACTGGACTCCTAAAATGAATCTCCAAACTAGAAGTCGAAAGTAGTCATTTAGGCTTCTAAATTCATCTCCTCTACAACTTTTCCATAGCTAGCTCTTACGCATATCAAGACCGTAGTGGATTCTGCTTTTGGCATTTGCTTTATGCGTTGTTTTTGAGATGACATTTATAAACTACTGGCATGTCAATGAACACTCCCAGCTGGTCTAGAGTTGACTTTGAAATAGCAACAAGGAAGGTGTCGGTATCAAGCAAGTAACTCCCTCTAAATTTCACAAAGAATCAAAACTCTATGTAAAGAGCCACAAAAATGTCTAGGACTGCATAAAATTCTCACAGGAAGAGGCAAAGAGCAAGAAGGAGAGTTTTTCAAAAATAAGATTGAGAGATAGTTTGATTACAAAGTACAAGAACCTCTATAAGAAAAATATGGAAGCTCCTATAGACTCAGCATTCTCACAAATATCAGTCTTACAGCAACACTGGCTGGAATTTGAAGGCAAAAAATAGTATGGCATGCTTTTTTAACAGTAATTGCGATTAACCACTGGAACAACCAAAAGAAATGATGAAAGTGCATCTTTTGCTGCCTAAAAAGCAGGTTTTAGATTTGTGAATTACTGTGTTTAACTCATATTTATCTGTGTAGCAGTCTAGGTGCTCAGCCGATTCCTTCTGGCCTTAAACTCTGGCTTTTCTCCTTCTCTCCTGCCCACCTCCTACGCCCATGCTGCACAGCATGTGAGGCAATCCTGGTGGAATCATTCACTAGGCTCTCCCTAAGGCTCACAGAAACCTCATTGAGCATCCTGGAGCTCCTGCAGACGAAAAAGTTCCTTGCCTATAGTGATGAGACTCATTCAAACCCTTGAGTTAAAAAGAAAAAGATAGCATATTTCAGGGAACATATTTCACTTCACAGTCAGTTACAATATTTCACATGAAATATATAAGAATGTCTGGACTAGGTCAGACTATCTAGTTATATATCCTGTTTCTGGCAGTGAACGATATCAGCTATCTGGGGAAGATAATGAAAATCAGAACGTATGTAATGATGCTTCCTCCCCAGTACAGACTTTCAGAAAGCATCTGACTGAAGCTTGAGATCTTCCTGAGCAAGAAGTGGTCTTTTTGTGCAAAGCCTTACACAAACTTTTTTCTTCTGCAGCTATGGGGAACCCATGTATGCTTTCACACTATTTTTTCACACTATTCACGCTATGTATGCCAACACTACCTGGGGCAACAAACTATGCACTTAGCAAACTACCCTCTTGTTTCTTTTGAATTGCTCAGCATCATGTTGATGTCCCTTACTTCATGTATTGAAGGAGACAGTGAACAGCTGCTTCAAACTGACTTTCCTTTCAGAATTTTTCAGATCTCCATCATTCCTTCATTTGTGCTTTTTCTCAGGTCTAAATATTGTTTAGATACATATTATCTAGTCCCTTACCAGATACTGCTTTATCTGGCACAAAGAGATATTTCAGTGATGGTGAGGCTTCCCCACACATCCTGTGGGAAACTATTGTGAGTTCTGGCAGAGCTTATCCCGAGGAGCTGCTGTAAGTGATAGAAAGGGAAAGCACAGATCGTGCTGCAATCCTGCTGATGACCTTCTACCATTGGTTACCCCAGATTACAAAAGAATGAATAGCATTAGAAGAAACTAGGGCTGCCAATGAGGTTCTGCCAATTGTTTAACTTCCATCAAGACAGAGCCAATATCCTTTATATACAGTATTTGCAGAACTTCTCACAGATATTTAGATTAATTCCTATATTAATTTTGGATATTGTAGTCTTAACAACCTGATCTAACTTTTTTTGGTGTTGCTTTTTTAATTATCTTTTTTAATTGTTTTTCCCTCACCATAAAAAATTGTAACATGTCTTACCCTCAATATCTTAAAAGCAATACTGGCAGGATGTGAACGAATGCAATACATAGAAAAAGCATATACTGTATTATTAGAATGGCTGTGCCCATAAATTAGTGGAAGATTGTGCCACCTAGGACTGCCAACTCCAAGATTTTAAAGCAGGCATGCAAAGTTAATTGAGAACAATTCTGAGAGAAAGATGTATCCCAAGGTATTTGAAGCCCTGAGGTAACCAGCTGGCCTGAAAATCTAGTGGGAGGAGAAAAGTAATTAGATGTTCCAAGCAAATTGCCCCAGACTTATTGATATTGATTTAAAATCCAGATAATCCTCTGTATGATTTCCGAAGGAACTGAGCAACAGCCTTATTTAAAAAAAAATAAAAATGATAAAGCAGCACTAGTCACTGATTGTATCTACTCCACACACCCATCCACTGTAATACTTTCCTCTGGCAAAATGATGCATCCAGCTTCACATAGACAATGGGAGTTTCTCCTTCTTTTCAGCAGAAGACAGGCAGGCCTGTAGTAGATTTCCCATTACAGTTATGCAAGTTTCAGCAAAACTGAGAAGCAAAATAACTTCTTGTTCTTGTCTGCCACTGATAGAGAGGACATCTTAAATGTATGCAACATCGTTATTGAAATCTTTCAGCTGATCCATGTTATATTTCCAGTTGTTGACCTTCTTAAGCAACTTTCCACAGTATAGGACAAAACATCACAGGCAAATCAATCTCACCAAAACCTTAACATTTTTATTTTGAAAGGGGTAATAGATGTTCTGAGGGAAGCAAATCCTATCTGTTTAATGTCTTTCTGGTGATGACAGTCTTGAGGCATTTGTTTGGCTACTCCTTGGGGTTTTATGCACTCTGAAATGATGACAGCTGCTCTATGGAGTGGCTAGTTGTGTCAGGAATCACATGAACAGATGGATCCTGAGGTTCTCCATGTCTTTGCCAAAGGCCAGTACCAGGGTCTTCAAGGTTCTCATCCAAAACAGTTGTTACTAATGGTGATAACCAAATATACTTGTTAAGAGTATGCACGTGGAGTTACTTTTTTTTGAAAAGTTACAAACAGCTATGGCAGAGAATTACACAGCCTAATTAAATAATGTATAGAAAAGCATTCCCTTTCATTGGTTTTTAATTGCACACCTTTCCAGTTCTTTGTGCCTACCTTGAAGGGGCAGGGTCACCGGCAGTGCCTACTCTGGACCGCTTGTTACTCTCCTTTCCTTCTTCTGTTGACAGCAGTAACACCAGAACACAGCTTGAGAGGAAATGACAGCTTGTAAGGGGCAGCCCACAGTCATCAGGGGTGATACCTGCTGGGCTGACAGACCTACTGACACACTGTCTGCTAAGAGTATCCTTTGTTTTAAGAGTGTTTCAAGATGAATATTTCCTATATGGGGCTACCAACCTATAGTGCTTGGTATTGTGGTAGCGATTCACTCACCTGTGTACTTTCTTTGGGATCATTTCATTGTTCTACAGCTGCAGCATATAGCAGATGAGCAGCAGCATCACATATGGCACTTCTGGGAAACAGGGGAGGTGTTGGAAGCTATGGAACAAGGAAGTGATGCTTAGATAAATGGCAAAGATCTCTCTATAGTTTTTCATTTTTGTGGTTGGTCAACCCTGCTGGATCCCATGGTGCTCAGCACCCTCCATTTGGTGCTGAATTTTTTTTTTTTAAAACCTTCCTTTAATGATTTGCCTGACAATATTTTACAGAAGTTTTTCCTTGCATCATACTGAAAATATACTTTTATTCGGGGGGGGGGATTGTGATTTACCTACACACTTACACTGACTCATAAGCATAAGAGTTTTCCTGAGTGTATGATCTACTCACAATCTCCACAACAACTATCAAATTTCCCATTTCCTTTTCTTCCTTTGTAGTTCAACAACATTTGTATTTTCACTGCTTTATACTGTAAAGTCCCTTCAGGTGGGAACACCTCCTTCCTCGTTTTGCTTTTGTATGTTACATAACAGACACCGGCCATCACTGAAACTGTCTCAACTCTTCTAAGTTTCCCTGTGAGGGAGAGATGCAACTCTACTCATGAGTGATTTTATTGTATTACAGTACTTTGATTTTAGGTCTGGTGATTATCAAGGTGAACAGGTCAAATCGAGCAATGATTTTCCTGTAGATCAACAACGGGATCTTATGAACTCCCATGTGGTGACGGAGATCAAAGCAGATTACAAATGGTAGCACTTCTACGAATGTTTTGCTTTCAAAAAACCAACAAGCCATTTGCAAATGTCTGCTGTGCGAGGCATGCGAGAACAGTATCATGGAGGACGCTGATAACTCTGTTCCATAGCTGTAGCTAAAGTGGACTGGAGAAATTTCGCAAAGATGATTAAAAATATTATCTACCAAATAATAGATAGGCAGATAACTCAATATAATTGGGTTGAAAATACAAGTATGGACAGATTTCTGGCTGTAAATCCCACAGATCTTATAAGAACTGAAAAAACCCCATGTGACAACCTGTCTTGGATCTAGAGCCAGCAATCACTGAGGTCAAGGGGAAAACTCTTGACACTCTTCAATAAAGACTGGAACCTGGAGGTTAGTCTGCAAGAGGAAAATTCCTCACCTGACTTCTGTATAGTGTGCGTCATATAAAAGTGATTGAGAAATCCAGTCCCCATACCGTTTCAGTGGCAGTATTACAGAGAACACTGCCAATTACTGAGTCACTGACCTAATTTAGACCTAAGGTATTACTGGAGAATTAGAGGATAATAAATACTAGAAGTGATGAAGGAAGATTATAAGTTTTGAGCCAACAAGTCATTCTCTTTTTAGGGAATCTGGAAAACATATTGCTCCATCTGGCAAAGAGCAGGCAATTAGCACTGCTCATATCTCAGTAAAAGCGGGGGCTTAGCAACCTTATTTACCCACTGCACTGGCAGAGCCTAAAGGATTACTCAGATGGATGGATGTGGGTTAGATGAATACGTCAACCAGACCGAAACCTTCTAGCCAATATAAGTGGAAAACCAAGGTTCAGCCACAAATCTGTGTCGATGAAGAGGGGTGGCCCATGAGCCTCAGACGTTTATACAGGAGGCTGTTTTGCTGCTGAGAGCTGACGGGGCTCCCTCTGGGGTCTGGTGTTTGACACAGAGGGTCTCCACGCTCTGCCCCACAAGTGCTCGCACCCAGCTTGCCTCCAGCGGGAGGCAGCCGGCCTGGAGCTGGCTGGCAGAGACTCTTTGCCAAGAGACAAAGGAAAAAATTTCAAGGAAAATTACTCTCCAGAAAGTACGTCAAAGTTCAGGATCTAACATAGGTTACTAAGGTTCTGTTTGTTAGTCTTGTTGACATCCCTTGCTGCTGTGAAATGGATCACACCTTCTCCATGCACGGGAACAGAGCACTGTGAAATCTTGACTCCAATTACTGCTTCTGCTTGTGCTACCGTGCAAATATAGATAATTTTATTTTTTTTCTTTCCCAAGTTTCTTTGTGTGCCGCCTCCAGGGAGCAGGAGAAGTAGCAGACATCTTCCAAGGATAAGACCAGCAGACCTGCTAAAAATCTCACATTGGATGAGAGGCAGCCCCTAAATGGCCTTGCAGAGGGGTGCTGGGCAGGAGGTCTGCGCTCGGGCACTGGCACCCAGGGAACCATGGGGCACGGAGGGAAGGGAGAGCACCAGGGAAGGATGTGCCTGCTCCCAACTCCTGTTTGCTGAAGGCTTTGAGGATTCTCTCACCTGGGGTGCTTTCCACAGCCTTGCAGTGCACATATCTGGATGCACAAGGCTTTTCTGATACCAAGAGAAGGCTAT
This sequence comes from Charadrius vociferus, assembly GCF_000708025.1. Taxonomy (NCBI): domain Eukaryota; kingdom Metazoa; phylum Chordata; class Aves; order Charadriiformes; family Charadriidae; genus Charadrius; species Charadrius vociferus. Next base: position 572,879 of record NW_009649320.1, on the reverse strand, counting down.
GGGACTTTAATAAAGATGAATATTTGCATTCTTAGGGAATGTATGGACATGGCTTGTACATCCCCAGTAATTATTATAATTACTGAGCATCTGGAGCTTTGTTTTGCTTTTCAGAAAGAATAATTTGATTAAAAAATTGAATAGGCCTTTACTTGACAGGATTTTTCTTCTGCTAAAATAATGCAAGTGTTCATTTTTTATTGAAACAATAAAAATAAATGCACATTTGTTAATTGCTTTAATAAGAATAGTAGACCAAATAAATGGGAGGAAATGAGGAGGGAAATATGCAAGGCTGAAGTATGCATTCTTACTAAAGATAAAAGATTCTTATGAAGTATTAACAATAAAAAAAAATCACGTGATCCCCAGAATGAAACAATACAGCAATGTATAAACCAAGCACAGATATGAGAATCAAGGAAGATCTGATGCAGTTGGTAATGTTCATCTCAGAGAGAGAAATAGATAGAACATTACAAAGTAACATGTGGTTTTGGATTAAGAAAGGGTAGTTTGGTGCAAGAGAGAGAGCTGTGTTACCAGAAATACACCTGAATATGGTGAAAAAATCATTATAAAGAGTGGCATTTGGCAATGACCACTCATCTGAGTAACTACGTTCCCTGTAAAAGAAGTTCACCCTTTTCTCTTCATTATTTACTGTGTGTTCACAGCCTTACTGATGGTCTGTGTGGGAACACTTCTGTGTATATACTCATGAATTTTACTTGATGAAATACTACAAAATTAGACCATGGGCCAAAATCTTGGCTCTGCTGAAGAGAATGGCAAAAGTATCACAGCTTCTGGCTAAACTACTTACTGTCTCAACCAGACAGATTTTTCAAGTCCTAATTCTTTGCCAAGCAGCTTTAAAGAGGACTTCATTCTGACTGAACAAGCAAGAAAAAAAATATCCTCAATGTAATATTGATATGTGAAATCTGTCATTTTTCTGCTTACTTCTTAACTTTAAGTGCCTGCACATATTTATTCTTTAACCAGAGGTAAGAAACACATCAATAAGCCTGCTTCCTGTGATCTGGTAGGTTACACCGTCCGATAAAATATGTAAATACATTAAAGAGATCTTGAAAATAAAATAACCTAATTTCAGCATATATGCTTCACAGTAGTATGAGCAAAGAAAAGTAGTATATGTGATTAAAGCAGTGAGAGTTCATTCTGCAGCTGAGCGTGGTACCGATGCAATTTCACTGTGAAATCTGGACCACTTGGTATATGTAACTGAGATTTATGAATGACAGGCACGAGCAAAGTCTGTCATGTACTCCTCTTCCATTATAGCCACTGAATGGCTATGTGATGGAGCATCAAAGCCCTTTAAATGTATGCTTTTCTTGGCTGTTCTCAGGTTAGGCTCTGTGTGGATTCAACTCTGATGATAAGCCCTTCAAACTGCACAGGCATTTTGATCACAGAAAAGCAAAATGCTGTCTATGAATCTAAACTGCAGTGAACTAGATCCTCCATAATGCTAGTGAACTAGGTAAGCATTTCAAAGGCTGTCTAACTGTACTTCAACATCAATTGCCAAACTCCATCTAAGAAGTTTTTACAGAGGAACAGAGAGCAAATATTTTAAACTCCTCCCTTTTTCTTTTCTTTTTTTTCTTTCTTTTCCCCTCACAAAGGCATGCCAGAATGCCCCTTTTTTAATAATAAGGAATGAGTACTCCCAATTGAAGCTCTCCTCTCAATCAAGGCCACAGGCTAAAATCCTAAAAGACAATGGTAGCAGGAGCCTCCTGGGATCTTGGACTGCTGCATTATTCCATCTCCAATATGCAAGCCTAAGACATAACACGAGTTAAAAAGGCTGTGTCAGGAATATCAACTCTGACATTTCTCTTTGTAAGTAATTTTGTACAGTTATGTTACTGAACTCCACATAAGCAGTTCATTTATACCTTGGAAAAGGAGGGAAGGAAAAACAAACATCATGTGTAACGCTAATGTAGGAGGCAGCAAAGTTTGTATCAACAATTCTTCCATAGTATATGGGCATAGATGTATTTTAATGTTTTATGGGAAACTTGCATAAGTAAATCTTTAAAAACTAGGCATGCTACTGTACAGGTATAGATCTATTTGTCTAGTTTCAGCTTTTCTCCAAGGGCCATTTCTGCAGTATTTAAGTGCCTTACAACAAATTAGATTATATTCAGACAAACACAAAATCATTTGCTTCCTCCTCTGTAGGGCTTTCTTGCACGTGCGTGTGTGTACACACATATCAGAACATACACACAATGCATGCATACAACTGCGTATATTTTCATAATTTTTAATGGGAAAGGGTATTAAGATTTTATTCCCCAACACCCTTAAACTGCAAATTTTGATGTAAATTGAATAAGACAAAAAGATCTTTACATTTGTGTTTTGACCATTGTTGTATCTGTGTCTGTAGATTGATACATTTATGAAAATCGTTTCAGGATCTCGATTAACTTCATTTGTTCTTCAAATTCAGTCCCTGAAGGATTACTGGAAAAGCACGTGTTTATTTTCCAACATTCGTCAAACACTGGCTTAAACACTGCTTGAACAGAAAGGTGCTGAACAGAAACTGCCCGGTGAGACCTGATGCAGGAGCCACCCTGTCACACCTCTGACCCCATGCATACAGCTGGCATCACACAGATGCTTGGAGACACAGCAAATGTCCTCTCCCAGCTTCCATCTGTTGTAAAAAAAAAACCTCAGGCACAAAGGGGAGACCAGTTAAGCCTGGTGAAATTGCTGCTGTGCCCTCCAGATGCCAGAGACAATGTACAAAAGGCAGTAAGAAGGCTGCCCACGTGCCCTTTGTTTTCACACTGTCATAGCTAAGCTGCACAGTCTTATTTAATGGGACTGACAGCATAACCTACATGGCACAGCTTTTTCGACCAGTTCTGAGCATTGATTGTACTTTATTTATTCGGCACTTGAGCTATCAAAGGGAAAAAGTGCCCGTGGCAAGCTAGGTTGCAGTAACAATCTGTGCATTTTAAACTGCCTGCATCTACTTAGTTACTATAACTACTCCCAACTGTGTGATTAAATACAAATGATGTTTCCATATATGAACCGCAAGCTTCTTTCCAATATGTGCTGAACATGATACTTAAAACATAGGATTCTCAAATGGAATAACATTTATGGGAGCAATTTCCCAAATGTGTATGGTTATCACTTGCAAGGATGTATACACCAGTTAAAATCCACAGCACGATGAGAAATCATTTCCAATATGCTGAGAATGGAAACAGAGAATTAAAATTCTGCTTCTCCACAAAGAAGTCTCTCATATAAATCAGCTACCTGTTTGTCACTCAGACATTAATATAGTGCTCAAATCTATACATTCCTCATGCCATTTAAGTGTAAACATTACCTATTTTACTATATCAATACTGTCTTTGGAAATTATATCGATTTAAATAGAGGATTTAACATTGGAAATTACCTTCAATTCCTGTTGTATTTTTTCAAAAAATGAACTAAACTTTAATCAATGAAGTGCTCAACCTTAATGGAGTAGTTACATTAATGCATTTTAAACAGAAGAACGAGTAAGCCAATGAGGTAAATAAAAAATGGGATAAAATTAAGAACGGTAGATCACTCCAAATCAACCAGTTGTCTCCCTCTTCTAAGAGTTCTGGCTTGACAAGCAAGGGAAATTTCTTAGCTATGGTTAATCTCAACTTTTGTAATTCATTTGATAGAGCATGTATAAATGGTTAGCAAAATAAGGCAAACAACAGAAATCTGTCATTCAGAAGAGGGAGAGGGAAGAGGAAGGGGCAATGCGAAGTGTACAACTTAGTTCCAGTCTGAGCTCTAAAACTGATCCCTGAGTGAGCTACCAACCCTTAAATTGCCTACTTTCAATACCAGGTCATATCATGAGTTTTTATGTGGTTTATTCATTGCCTGTTTAATCACAGTAGGAGTAAGATGCGAGAGACACTGCTATGAGAGAGACAACCATATTGCCAAGATGCAGAAAGAGGCACGTTTCCAGTAGAGGGAGGGAAGAACTGATGTCTTTTCATGTGACATTGGGATTAGCTTAATCTGAAGCAATGTGTCCTTCACACACACATTCAAAAAGACAGAGTCACACAAGAGCAAGTGCAGGAGGGGCTATGAGGATGATGGGGGGAGCGGGTCTCAGATCAAAACCATCAACAGTCTGAAGGAGGACCTGCCTGTAGTCAACATCTTCAGGTTACCCTGATCACAAGGCACTGCTGACGGTTGTCCCTGAAATCTCCTCCTTCACTGTTGTTTACGAATGTCCTGTGACTTCAGCACCTGTAATCCTCTCCTGGAATGCAGACAGCTGAGCGTGTTCCCCCATATTTGCTCTTTTGGGAAGGGGGATCACAGGTCTCCAAGACCACTAGCCGGATTTAAGTACCTCTGAGGGGTTCCCATGGCAGAGACCTACAGCTTGTCACTAGGATATTCAGGATGACAGTACTTTCCAAGCATCCTGTTCAGAAAAGCGTTGGAGATGATAACTTGAAGCAGAAAACAAATACAGTGGGGGTGTATGTCTTTTGTCTCATCATTAGTGGGTAACAGAGAAGAGACAGTGTTTCTGTTTCCAAGGTATTTCCCAGCATTTAAAAAAAAAATACCACCTGTACACCACTAAATACAGAAAAAATACTGGTGCTTGAAATTCCTTGCCCCTGCGTATGGCACAGAGGACTGAAGGTAGTACCGATTTCTGCTTCCAGGTTCCACTTACAAGGCAGAGCTGTAGAGAATTGTAACTTTCCTGTCTTCTGGCAGATACTATTGATCTCACCATCTACTGTTACTTCTTTTAGTCAACAGTGAAAAAGTGTATATCAATGCCTCCCATGGAAATGCAGCCACCTGCATATGACTCACAAAACAGGAGGATTGTTTGGTCAAAGCAAATAATTTAGTGCTCCTAAAGGAATAGTGAACTTTCTGAGGTAGAAGGGTCAGAAGTATTATCTCACTTTTGCAAAAGATGAAACAGGAGAAGGTTACTCACCCATTCCTTCTCCATATAATGTGTCTTCAAGAAGAGGCTGGACCATTACAAGCACTCAAAAGCAAATGATCAGTGAAAAATAACATATCCATATGTTGGAATAACCTTTAAGAAATGTGAGCATAGTCTCAGGTTTTTATATCTCAAAATAACTGCTATTACAAAAGATGAGGGGAGATTTTTTAATCTTAAAAATATTTCTCGGTCAAGCCTGAAACAAAATGGACTCACAAAGAAATAAAATAAAATAAAATAAAAACAACCTGGAATAACTGGTATCTAGCATATTTTTATCTATTAAAATATAAGTACACTAAGTTTTACATTACCTCATATTCTTTCTTCTCAGGTGTGCATGATTCTGGGATGTAGACCAGATTGAACATGTCAAAGTCTGCAATTTCTGCTTATTTTGTTTATTGCTCTTTTTTCTTTTTTTCTTTTTTTTTTCTTTTTTTTTTTTTCCTTTCCTGGCTGGATAACAAATGTTACACCTAACATTTCACATTTAAAAAGTACGAGCTGTTCCTGTAATGATCACAGCATTTAGAGAAAAGCACTGAATCTGACAGATTTTTGTAAGATAAGAGTTTTCTAGTTAAATGTTTTGTATTTCTTCATCTTTATGCATACAATATAAGTTATATATTTTGTTTGAGTTCTAAAAATATAGCCTTTTTGGATTCAGTGCTTAATGAAAACAGAGTATTATACTATGAAAGGTGACCTATTGAAGGCAAAGTGCTAATAAGTAGCAGATTGTTCAACATGACCTAAACCCTTTTTTTATTGAAAAATGAGATCTACAAAGGTACTTTGTAACATGTTTCATAAGGACTTAATTTTGCTCAGCACTAACAGGGCCATTAAATCTACGTAGAATCTGGATTACAAGAAAACGGGGATGTTTGTATTCTTTTTTACCTTTTTCAGAAAGTAAAAATGCATGCCTCTTGTACTCCCTTTAAGATGTTTTCTAAAGAAACAAAAGAAACTTACTACAGTCTTGTCTCGGGTGGGCAGAGTTAGAGACAAAAAGACAGGGCCAGAGGGACAGAGGATGAGTTGTGGAACTGACTTTTTTTACCATTAATTACAAGTGATTGTGCAACTCACAAGAGGCCTAATGAGCACTTTCCTGATGCAGCCAAGCGGTTGTCTGTGGAGCAGCCACATAGTCTTGTGCCCATTAGTCCCTGCCTGATTATGAAAGCAGTCGCATTTCATCGATTCATTCACATACCAAGTGGAGGCAATGGCCAAGCGGTAAACATGCCGTGACTTGCTGACCAGGGTTTTTGCTTTTGTGGCATTGCTACCTTGCAGGGCCACCCCCCCATCCCACAACTTACTTTTTAGATTCACCTATTGATGCTGGTCCCACATTTAAACCGTAAACTCTTCAAGGCCCCTACTTCACATTTCTTTGAAAGGCATGTAGTGCTGGGGTGCCATGGCTCAGAGATGTCACCAGAAAATAAATCAGTCTGTTGCATTAGAAATTTATCTGTAGCTGAAATCTCCATCCAACCCAGTTTTACAGCTATCTATGTTCAGGGAATGCTCACCTGCTCAGACAATGTCCTGCTGGGGGTCTTCCAATACCTCCTAATAAATCAAAGGCTAGGTATTGTTCCCTAGAATTGCAATCCATCAGGATAAATCACCTCAATCATATCTACTTGTAAGGAGGAAAATTAGGTTGGGATCAGTAAAGGCAGTAAAAGTCTCACAGAAAGGTCTGAGACCATCTTCCACAATGTTTACATCTTTTCTGCTGCCTGTGAAGAGTAACTGGCAGGCCAAACACTCTAAGAGAGGAGAGGGATGACGTTTTAGTTGGATCCATGATGCAGAAGGGCAGCGTTACACTCCTGTCAACAGCCTTCTGTCCAGCCTCGAGCACGTGTCACAGGGCACAAAAGGCTGGGGAGGGGTAGGTGCAGCCCCCGGCATCGTCAGGCCATGCTTTAACCTGTGGAATTTGTTCTATTGACACATAGTGCTGACACTCCCCTACGTAACACCTTGGGAGGACCACGCACTGTTGAGAGAAACCAAAATATTGAGCAAGAGGTGATAGTACAGCTGTCCTCTTTCTCCGATACTCATAACCACATGAATGTAGTTCCCTCAACAGCTAGTGATTGGGCACCAAGGGAGGGCTGGAAACTGGGGACTCAGGTCTCCTTATGTAGTGTCACAGATCCTCATGCTCCTCATTTGGACCAGTGAGTAGTGAATGGCTTTTCTGTTTTGGATGATTAGACATGGTCTGAATGACTTTACCACCACATCCCAGAAACAAGCAGTGGCAGGATGAAAGATTCCTGATAACCTGAGGTACTAACTAGACCCATAGCAGGGCTGTGTTACCTATATAGATGGACTGGAGCAGATACAGGCTTCTTTAGGCACATACAGCAGTAGAAATTTCAGTGCCTCTGGAATTTTGTAGACATGAGTTTGGATGCTAAGGACGTTCAGATGCCTCAAGGTTAGCTGGAGTTTTGTGAATATCACCTGGAGTTACATGTAAGGCTTAAAGTTTTTAGATCTCCTCACTTCTCTTTCAAGATAGTCTTAATTTTTATTGTGACACATTAATTTAGCTATAAAAGTGAGATAAAATCTTTCCTTTACCGGTTTTAAGGTTACCCGAAGTATGTATTCAGACTGGCAGGAGAGCTGCAGGAAACTCATCAGTAGATATTTTCTTCACGTAATACAAGAGAATCCTGACATCACTCCTGTTCCCCACTCATAATGCTGCCAGTGGCATGATGTGGGCTGCTTGTTCATGTTTCTCTCAGATGCCCCAGGAAAGAGAAGAGAAGGTGGAAACTGCCTGACGCAGCTTTCTGAGACCTGTTTCCATTTATTGTTAAATGGTTAGTTGGACTCAACTTGTTAGTCTGAACCCCTGGTGACAGTCAGTTTCCTCTCCCCTTTTCTGACTTATGCTCATGAACCCAAGACTGGGATTTTTGTGAGGTCTGTAATGTAAATGGGCTCATTTGGTGGAAGGCAAGGAGGGAAGCATTTGAGGGAAGAGTTTATGGAAATGGTTAAAAGTTTGCATTATGAGGACTTCAAACTATTGGTCTTATATACAAATAACAGCTTACCTTAGCTTTTTTATCTGCAATTTCTTATTCCTTGTTTATCATAAAAAGACCTCAAATCCTCCTAGTAAAATCCTTCAGTTTCTGCTTTGCTAGACTTTTACTATAGAGTTTCTGGGATAAATTGTGGGATGGTTATATCCCTGGTCATTGCCTTGGATGGACAAAAGTGACCAAAGCCTACGCCCTGGCTTCAGCAGCTCGCAGAAGTATAACACAACTTACACTTGCCTCTTGTGGAAGACCTGAGCAAAGTTATAGGAATGGGGATGGGGTCAGGATGACTCAGAGATGCCCGAGAAACACATTGTAATGCGACCTTTTGTCATAGTACAGACTGCAGCGATGACATCTGTACTTAACCTCTCCTCAGCCTGAGAGTGGTACCTGTTCCTCAGCTCAGCTGAGACACAAAGCTCCACCAGCGCAAAACCATCCCCACTGCAGGAGAAGTACAGCCGTGTGCATGGTGGTTTGCTGACTCCAGGAGAGATGTGCAGCAGAGCAGGGAAATAATGCAGCTCTCTTGACTGTCAGGCCACTGCTCTAACCTCTAGAGCACGCTTCATAAATATTTGAGTCTTTAATAAAATCTTCTGGGTGTCTGCTTCCTGCAACACTAACTCTTTTAAAGTATTCATGGCTTATTTGTTTATGACTCTTAAACAAACCTATTAAACACTCTGCATTATTTTTAGTTAAATTTTGTTTTTTTCCCCTTTCACTTTAATAATTGATATTGTTTTGGATACATAAATATGTCCTAAGAGTATTTGTCATTTCCTAATGTTTACAGTGGGGATTTTTTTTTTTTCTGTAAAACTGTGGGATTTTTCATCCATATAGATTATGCCATTCTGTTACATGCACATATCAGAAACAGTCACAGACAGCGCATCTGGCAACGGCATGCGGATTTGCAGGAATTGCAGTTAATGCTGCTTGGAAAACCTCATGTTTTAATTTCTCACTCATCATGTGGTCACAGAGAACAAGGACACCCCTCATATAAAATATTACAGAATTCTCTTAAGCAATGGATAAAAACTTTTTAGCATGCTCGTATCTATTTTCAAAAATTACTGAAATAGGACTTTATGTCTAACATACTGGGAATATGCAGGATGGTGCAAAGGAGAACAAAAGAATACAGAAGAACATAGGAGTGTCTTAGATAAGGGGGTTATTGCATGCAACTAATTCCTGCTTACTTTATGTGAAGAGTGGATGGAAATCCTGAGCTGCTCTCTGCCTAAATTTTGCAGACAGAAATAGTTGGGAACGTCAACAAAAAGTTCAAACTCTCCTACTCCAAATTTTTAGTAAGTTCTGGATGTTATTTTGTATGCTTCTGGTAACTTCAAGAAAAATAAATAATAAATGCAGATAAAGAGAAACCGAGTCTGCTCTAGAATGGCCTTTTTTTTTTAAAAAAAAAAAAAGGGGGGGGGGTTCCTGAGGTCTCTGGAATTCTCTTGGCATGGAACCGGTGAAAACAATAGTGAGGATTCACCGAGGAAACGCTCCTTGTAGGCACCTGCCAGATAATATGGTCATAGATGCAAAATCCCCTCCTCCTGGAAAATGAAAGAGCACCCTCTGCTTCTTATCTCTTTTCTGAAAACAATTATTGAGTCCCTTGTGCTTGAACCACTTCCAGCTACAAGAATGTGATGAGAAACAGTAAGTGCAACAGGTCAAACCTGCCAGTTGCATGAGCAAGTGATGCCTATTACAAGTGCTCAGGTTTGCTTGTTTAAAGTCATGGAAAAGCCAATGGACAGCACAAAAGCCCAGCACAAAATCTTCCATCCCTTGCTGTTCCATCTCTTTGTATTTGAATCAAACTTTTCTGACTGTGGTCAATGAGTCTTGTATGCAATGATTTGCAGAGTGAGAGCGTTATTTTCCATCCCAGACTCACCAGGTGGCAGTGCTATATACAGTCTATAAGTGCCAGTGGCTTTTAGAGAAACATCAAGTTGCTGCCAGTGGGAAAGGGGACGGCAGAAGGGAAGTTTTGCATAGGAAAAGTGGGAGGAAGCAAAAAAAAGAAAATGGGGTTTGGCTCCTGAAAGGCTGGAAAGGGCAGGAAGCATTCGGCTTACATTCGTATGATGGTGACCCTGTGTTGGGAGCAAGTGAGAGTCTGCTGGGATGCCTGGGACTACAGGGGAAGGATCTAGTTTTGTAGATGAGAGACTTCACTCCACCTGATGCCGGTGTCATCTTTCACGGCCCTGCTCCTGTGGCAGAGGGGTGAGGAAGAAGCAGGTAGTGGCACTGGAGATTCAGCTATTAGACACTTAGAAAACTTCTTGTGACTATATGGCAATTGGCCTCTTGGGCACAAAGGGAGAAGACTTCACAAGATGTCACTGAAAACTAATACTTATCTATGATGTCTCCTAAACTAGAAACAGGAGAAAACACATCGGTATGGAAGAGCACCTGGAATATTGCAACATACAAGCTGGATGGGGCTAAAGTCCAATGCATCTCTGAAAAGGCCAAGCGGGAAGCAAAGTCTCAACTGCAATAAACAGTGAAGGCAAATTAGACTTCTTCCAAAGCCATTTGACTTGCCTGAGCAATATTAAGCAACAGAATAAAAATTACAAGTCCTTTTACACATTAGTACTAAAAAATAAGCTGGGAGATAAATTTTCTGGAGACAATAAGTGGCTGCTTCCTGGAACAATTAGCCTCAGAAACCCCAAGAAAAGAGGCTATTTTGGATATAATCTGGAGTGATGCACAGGACCTGCTTCAGTAAAAGCCTCTGTGATAGTGACTGCAGTACTGAATTTGGAGAAAAGGAACTGTGTAAAAATGAGGTAAAAATGAGGTAACCGGTCAAAAATGAACAAAAAAACAAGCAAAAAATTTGTAAAAGCAGCTGTCCAAAATGAAAGAAGCCTGGGAGCAGCCTGGAGGCTGTTGAAAAATATAGTGCTAGAAGCCAGGTAAAAAGGGTGCCACAATTCAGAAACAAAACAAAGCAGTCCAGAAAATCCCTTCAAGCCTTAACTGGAAAGTTATGCAGGCTATCACATGGAAAAGCATTTTTATAAAATGGAAATCTGACCCAAAAAAGGGGAACAGGGAAGCCCATACACAGACCAAGTTGAAAGTAAATAAAAAATGAGAAGGGTTGAAAGGAATGGGAAGAGTATAACAAGGAGTACCCTAAAGGCACCCCTGGCAGGAAGCAGCTAAGGAGACTAGTGGGACCATATAGCCACCAAAATGCAGATGGGGCACACAGGCCAGGGTGTACTAAAGGGCTCTGGAGAGGTCTGGGAGACACAGCCCCATAACTGCCCACTAAGCACCTGTGCCAGTGCTGGCTGTGTTCAGCAACGACCTGGGAAAGGTAATGCACAGTAAATTATGCAAGTCTATCTTGGGTAGACAACAGATTCACAGATTGTAAGAAACCCCAGGAAAACCTCACAAAACCGAATGAGTTGGAAAAAAGGGGGCAGGTGAGCTTCAATATCAATAAATTCAAGGTAATGCATCCAGGGAACAGTAAACTAAACCACGTTTGCATGACACTGGAACCTGAGCTGTAAATGCCAGCTGTAACTGAGCTGCAACTATGAGAAAGAGACCCTGGAGTCAGCACTGGCTGGTTTTCAAAATTATTGTCTCAACGCACAGTGGCAGATGCAAAAGGGAATAATCAGACCAGAGCATCGCAAGGTATCATCACTGAGGGCAAGACACTTTTTGCCACCGTATTAATCTGGGATGTTCCATGTCTCGAGTGCTATGTGTGCAGTCCTGGCCCCGGGTCTCAGGAAGGACTTAGTGGAGTTGGAGGTGATATGGGAGAGAAGCAATGAAAAGGATCCTGGGGATGAAGTAACTGGCTTCCGAAAGGAGACTACAAAGGTATGGGACCCTTCATTTTGAACAGGAAGAATAAGCGTGAAAGAATCAGGAGGATGCTGGGTAAGCTGGTTGCAGAGCTGTTATTGACTGAGTCCTTGAACTTGATGAAGCAAGAGGCAGACTGGTTTAAAAGCAAGCGCTCCTTTACTGAGCACATAGGGAGCTCTTGTACCTAGTTCTCACAGCGGGAGTGAAGGCAAGCAGTACCAGCAGGCTGAGAAAGGGAGAAAACAAATTCATGGTCAGCAGGTCCATGAACAGATACCAGAAGCGCTAGACAGGAAAATACCCTCTAACATCCAATATTGCAGAAACTGGTGCTGTTTGAGGGAAATGGTCTGCTATGAAGCGGCGGGGCTCACGTGTTAAATGTCTGATTGCTCTTTCTGCAGACAGAAGGCTAGACTGGATGGACCCCCAGTTCTATTATGTTGGGCACCTCTTCTCTTACATTCTTATATAATTGCAGGGTTGGAGAGGGGAAAACATGTAATTCCAGAGTGCACCGATGAATCTTCCTGTCTGACTTCGTCTTGTACCTTGCCTCAAATCTCATTTGTGCTGAGACTGCTAAAAAAATGGTTATATGCCTATTGATTATAACTATCCCAGCTACAACACCAGCTCGTGTCAACAAGAAATTATACTATACATACACGCAGCCTGTAGCTGGAAATCGCTTAGATTTCTTGTATCCATTGATAGAAAGGTGGTATCATTTGAATGGAAGCAAACAAAAGCCTTACATTGGCAGAAATAGGCTTAGTGGCCAAAAATACCTGAAGGGTGAGCTCAGGCCTTGTATTTGAGGTCAGCTTGTGATGGAATTTTGCAAGTTCAGAGCTGCCTCCATGTAGAAAGCAGAGCTTTTCCCTACTATTTTTATAGCTATTCCTAGTTAGCTGCTGTTCCAGCCCTCATCCCTTTACTGGAATTTGTGAGGCTCTGTGGTTATTTGCTCAGCTTTCTTCCATTTTCTCTTTGACCACATCAAACCTTTTTTCTTTTGTGATCCTCTTTACTTCTGTATACTGAGCTCAGAAGCAACGTACAGACCTGCCAGACCAGGGCAGCTCAGACCACTGCTTTTACATCTTCTCAGATGAAGTGTGAGAATCACTGTAGTTTGCCAGTTTCTTCTCCTTCCTTCCTTCCTTCCTTCATCCTTGGAAGAGGCAGCCGCAGACTTGACTCCCTCCCTTGCTATTCTCAGTCTTCCCTGGTTTTCTCCCACTTTCACTCCGCAGCACCATTTGCTTACATAGAGTACAGTGGTATATACATCCTGATATAGATGGGTATAGTCAAGGAGCACAGACACTGGAGGGCTGGCCTTTAGGAGTAGCAGCTTTGCTCTTTACTAAAAAAATGCCTATTCCTGAAAGAGGCTTGTGCGGTATTTCTGGGGTTTTATTTCCAAGCTAGCCTAGGAATATAAGGCAGTGCAGTCGTTTGGCACAGAGGAGCTGGCTTGCCCAGGTTGGTTACAGAGAGAACCGTCACATAGTTCAAGTGGGGTGATGGCCCTGTGGTATAAAGTCATATTGCCCTTTCATGTCAGGGCAGATGGCTCATGTCCTCCCTTCCCCAGTGTTCGTCTGCGTGTGTGTCAATAAGTTACTTGATCCATGCTATTGCACGAGTCTCCTGAGCTTAACTGCCTGAGAAAATTTGGAAGCATGAAAGCAGTCGATCTTTGTGGGCTGTTTAAAGTCTCCTTCTATCAGGAAATCTCAGTGTTTGCACAGCAAAAATCAGGGGGAGAGAATGAAAGGAGAACATGAAAGAGCTACAAATTATGTTAACACAGAAGTCACAAGTAAAAAATTACTATGATGTATTAAAAGCACTTCCCCCTACAAGCATTTCTATTTCCTCCTTAACTTTCAAGCCCATAAAGCACATGAACACTGAAGGGAAAATACTTTGCGCAAAGCCTACTGAATGCTCATTTACTACCAACACCGACAGCTGCAGACACTACAGTGCAGCAGCAGACACGCTGCCCACAACTATTGCTTCTCCCGCTGCACCAAAATACACGCAGCTCAGACATTGTCAGTAAATTTGTTTCACCTTTGCCCAGGCAGCTCTTGAGGCTGGTTTCTGAAAGAGATCTAGCCACCCCCTCCCTCTTGGCAACACCAGCCCGTGGTCCTGGTGTGATATGGTGGCGAGATTGTCCCCGTGCTCTTTTCTTTTGCCCACCCCAATTTTAAGGTGAGCTTCAGGTCTCCCTGCTGCCTTGATTTGGGGTAGAACAGACAGCATTTTTAGAGTGATATACTTACTTTAATACTGTCATAAACAGATTTTATGGCAGCAGAATTATTTCCAGCCAAACCTTTGGCAAAACATAAAGAATCCACACTAAGCTTATGACTTCTTCTATGATGTCTCAGACATAAAAAGGGAGACTAGACGTTTTTTGTGTCTCGTACTGAGTGCCTTTCTGAGATTCTCACGCACATGCTGTTTTCCAGCGTAATCTTTAAGTATTTCTTAGCCTCAATCCATTAAACTGCTTGCTTTGGCATCTCTAACACCTCTTCTGGCACACAGAGATAGATTGTACTTTGTCCTTTTTCTTTCTATCTTTCCACACTATTTTTTTTATTTGCAGACTAAAGTATATTCAGGAAATTATATACTACTTTGAAAGTGGGTTTACAGCCTGACTACTAGAAGAATCGTGGAGTGAGGAATTTAATTTTGAGTATCTTCTTAGAGTTGGTGCTGAATTGAGGGTGAAGAAGTTAATGAGGAGGAAAAACGGACAGAAAAAGAGCAAAAGGAAAGTGTTTGGTGCTATGAAATGGTTTATCCAGATAGCTTAAATCTTGCCACTTAGCTGGTACAGTTGGCTTGTGGCTCACAGAAACATCTTCTGAGAAAAGGAATGCCCCTTAGAAAAGTGAGATTACATTTTATTGTTTGATTCATATTTTCTTAGCAATTTTGAGTAGATAGCTGTGGCTTTGCTGTTTTTATTAGTGTGCTTTTGAGAAGTTGTTCTTTCTTATTGCTGGGGCCTGCCACTCAGACCATGTCAGGTGAGAGGACAGTCTTTTACTGTCAATACCTTTCTCACATTTCCTGCTCTTCTGAATACTCCTGCTACATGTCTCTGTTTCCTGTCCAATGCAGATATGCATCCCAATTTGCAAAAGGAGGACTTTGGTATATCTTTTAATATAATTATGGTCTGCTGCTTCTTCAGCTTGGATGAACATGAACCCATCTAAACCTCCATATCCCAAACTTTTCCAAATACAAGCAGATGTGAGAGTATGAGGAGTCAAATTTGCAAAAGGTAACTTGCCCTGACTGCAGCCTAATACAAAGGAACCTGTTTTGGTTTAGATTTGAATTATATCAAACTATTTTTTTTCTCTCTCTGGATATTCTTTTTTGATGTTCTAGCTTGAATACAGCATGAAGAAGTGACTAAGACTCCCCTTTACTCAGAGAGTAAAAGCTTCATGACAACTGCCTCTCTGAGATTTACACTCCATGTAATTTCAGTCCAAACCTCAAACCTAAAACTGGTTCAGCTGCTAATGTTGAACCTCTTTCAATACAGAACTTGAATCTCAGCACTTCTTGCCTCCATGTTTAAAGTATATGGATCATGTGTAAAAGTAAATTCAATGCATTAATTGCTAAAACGCTGTCTCAGTATTCTAAAACCAAGTTTATTTTAAAAGAGAAACTCTATTAGTAATTAATATTGATGCTGTTTGATCTCAGAAAATCCTCTGAGTCTAGCGCAATTCAAAGTGCACAGCATATAAAGTTAGGGATGCATGCTGAAGCTCTAAAAATAAAGCAGAGGATGCAAAGACATGAAAAAAATTGTCAAGAAATCTGGAAGAATTCGCATGTCTATATATGTTCCTTTTGAAAAAGAAGTTATAGGAAATACTGAGCTGTGGATTCCACAGGGACAGGGAAGCTATAAGGTGGGAAGACCAGGAATATAACAAAAATGTGAGTGCCTTCTACAAGAAATATTTTTTACTTGAAAGGCAGCAAGGAAAAGAAGTCAGTGGGTAAACTTTGCCAAAAATTAGAGCATTTCTCTGGCTGATAGAGCACCAGAGCAATATAAAATGGAATAAAAGCTGATGAATCACTGTCATTTCTATTGGTAAAAAAGCAATACAAGATCCTTCAATGTCAACATTAGATATGAAATGTGTTCCTTGCCGTATTAAATTGCATTTTATTGAAACAGCCAAGGTAAATTTTAACTCTTGACTACTCAGAGCGTTCACTTTCATGCTGTATGGCATGGTGCATAAACTTTCTGGTAATGAAAGGCTTCACAGGGGATCACAGACTCATTATAGGCAACCTTGTGGGATATCACACTCTCAACGGGGGTCACATTCCTCCCTTTCGGGGGACCAATGGGTGGCTTTTCATGTAAGAAGAAACAAAAAGCAAGGTGAGGAGAAAAGGCCAAGAGAGTCTCTGGGAGAGGAATGGCGTTGCTGGTGATGAGTTCTGGAGCAATGTCGAAATTAAAGCTGTTTGGTCTGTGCCTTGGCATCCAGCACTGCAGGGAACAGGGAACGCCGCAGAAAAAATGAGGGTCAAAATCATAGAATGGATAAACATTATTTACCTTTTATTCTTATTAAGAGTTTGTTAAAGAAATTCTTGAGGAAACCCTGAAAGATGTGTGAGGCTGAACAGGTACCAAGGAAGGGCTCTTTGTGAAAAGTAGGCTTAGGATTGTTTCTGACAAGAGTTGCGAGTAAAATGTTGGTGGGTGAAAGATATATGTTGGAGCAGATAAGGAGTTGTACACTGTTTTATTGGGAGCTTGTGATGCTTTATAGCACTAAAAGAGAGTAGACAATAAAACTAATCAACTGGAAGACTAGGTCTTCCACACGTACATCTCAAGAGACCAGGTCCCTAGAGCCATTCCAGTGTGGTAAGCTTTATCACACAATATTATTGCCTGGTATCAAAATGGTCTGAGCACCATAAAACACTGTTTTTAAGTTTCTTTTTAAAAAAAGATTAAATACGGTCAAGTAATTATAAAGGGATTTTCAAAGGTTTAGAAAATTTCAAATTATGATGATTTTAAATATCTGTTCTTACTGTGATCAGACATACAAATAAATAATACCACTGTCATGCTGATGCTGCATGTCAGTTAATCCATTAGGAGCAGATTCAAAATCCACTGAAGGTGATAATACAAATTCTACCTTGTCCGATAGGTCCTTAGTAATTCCATGTATTTCTCATCACCTTTCTTTCTATGCACAAGCATTCATTTTTATACCCATTCTAGCTTCTTAACCCACAGAACACATTTATTTTTCCACTTATTAACAGCGCTTGCTTATTGGCTTTTTGTATGACTGTGGCTTTTTTAAAGACATAAAATGATGCATTGTCTTTGCAAAGGGCCTCTCCACTGCCCTGATGTTCGTTACAGAGTCTGCATACCCATCACCCTCCTATCTACACCATCTTATTTGCCTGAAAGTAATATAATTACATTTATATGCCATCTATTTCATCTGTGTTTCGTGCTAGTTAAATCAGTTTCTTATGCATTTGTTTCATGCATTCACCACAAATTGATATGTATAACCTATGCATATATTCATCTCGTCAAGTATTCATGTACGGGGTTCCTGTGTTCATTATTGACAGAAATTATTCATCCTAACGAATCCATGGGAACACCAGAAAGAGCTTATAACACAAAAATAACTTAAATTATACAAAATGTGCTAGGCTCTGTGTGTGTGTGTGTGCGCGTGTGTGTAAAACTAGCTCAGATTAAAAAAGAAGCAAACCTAAAAAAACGCTTGTGCATGTTGGCTGGATGTGTTGATTTGTAGAGCCCTTTTACCCTTCCAGCACTGTGATCAGAAGGATCCATGTGCCAAGTGTACAATTCTTTCAGAAAAATAAGCAAATCGCATTTTGCATAGTCATTATGTAGTGGTTGGAGCCCTCCCAAATACAGAAAGGGGAAATCTGTGATCATTAACCCCCCTGAGCTCTCCAAGTGTATTCAGTGATTAAAAAGCCAATGGTAGTAAATGTATGACTGATAATGGACCTGTTTGGGATGGTCTGTGGGGACAGTGGTTGTGGGTTAATAGTTTTTGGGTTTTTTTAAGAAGGAGTGAGTGCTCAGGTTCAGCGTATGTCACCAGGCAGCTTCACCCAGTTAAAAGGAGTCAGCCTTTGCTGCTGAATTGGCCACCTTTACAGCAGCAGTACCCAGGCATCACACTATATTGCAGTGGAGCACACACCAGGGGCTTGGTGTGCATGAAGATGGAAGGGACTGTACTATGATTACCTACTGGTAACCACAATGGTTACCTGCCACTGCTCAGCTTTGCAGGACACTGCGAAGTGGCCTGCAGGCAAGTCTTACAGCTTGCAGCACATGTAGGGTGTGTGGAAGATAATGTTTCTGATATTATAATAAGATGAAGAGAAGCAAGATGCCACGCTGAAAGCTCCTTGTGCTGTTCTCATGTACTAGAACAGGAGGAACACGTAGCCTCTGTGGTCCAACTAGCCTTTCAATTAATTCATAAGCTTTTTAAGGAAGGGCTACCTAGACATACAATGCTCTATAAAATAGGACTTTGACACTTAGGTGGATTGGCCGTCTATTGCTGATTGCCTCTTTTTACTGCTTTGATCCCAAGATCTTAAAGTACTTTATAAATATTAATGAATAAAGACTCAGAAATATTCAGTCATTGTGTCTATGCTGTTGCTCATGTCACAGACGGGGGCAAACATATTAAGGCTACAATTTATTCCACCTTGCTTTACATTTCTGTATATGAGTGAGTTATTGCAGTTCTTCACTTCAGGGGAGGAAATGAGAATTTTTAAGGTGTGACTCATTTAATCTATTTTATACATTTATTTATAAGGAAAGGAATGATGCTCTAGAAGTATCTGTTTCTCTCCATCAACTATGAAGAGACTCTTAAGGTGACTCACTCAGATTTAGACATCTGCATTGTATGACTCTGTGTTTGCTAAGAGAGGAACCTTGCCTCAGTTTTAGCTGAGCCCAACTCTCCTAATTTCCCCTACCATGTCTTGACTATATGACAAATACTACAGGTATTACAGAAAACTCCCTCGTATTGTATCAGCGTGTTAGATAGCATATTACAGGAAAAATAGACAGATGGTAACTTTTCAGTCAGTATTCAAAAACTAAGAGGTTACCAGTAAATTTAAAGGTTATTAGACCAGCATGACTCCCTGGAAATGAATGGAAAAGCTATTGTTTACTGTTATTATTAAAAAATGTAGGATTTTATCAACTGTCACTCTATTCTTGGGGAAAATGTTACCAAACAAATTCCTCACAATTTTTGTAAGCTTGGCTAGTAAGAGTAGTCACATATAAATACCTAAAATTTTGCAAAGTAGTTAAAAAGTGTTGCAAAATATAAAGTTCAAATTAACATTAGTAAAAACGTTAGCTGTAATCAATCAAGATAATGTCGATGGTTGAGTATTTGATTGTGAAATGTCATGGCATTGCTACCCTGGAGTGAATGTAACACTGTTCCAAAAAGTTCCTTACCAATGTCGGTGCTATTCAGTACTTTCTTAAGGATCTGAGAGAAAATGAAACCATTACTGTTAAGACTGGCAGGCTAGGAAGTAAGAACAGGAACACAAATTGGAAGAATAGCCTGAATTGCTTCGTAAGTTAGAAACATTCAAGCAAAACATATCAGTCCAATCAAATATACAAAAATATTCCTTATTAGAAACAGGTCATACATCTCTTCTCATTGGCACACAAAGATGTCGACTTTTCACTAGAAAGACAGTGAATGTGGAAAAGATTTAGGGATCTTAGTGGAGAAGCAAGTCAATGCTAGCTTTTTTTGTGTTACTCTTGTATATGAGCCAAACTGATCCTTAGAGGAGTAAGTAAGAGTAGTGAGACTAATTTCATGTCTGTGATAAAAAAAAAAAAAAGGATGAAAATAACTTCGCAAACTAACAATACTAAACAACAATCTCCAGTCCTCTTGTCCATACTTAGACGGAAATTGAAAACTAGCAAACGAAAAATTGAAGAGAGAACAGAAAAAAGAAGACACAAAACCCCTAAGAATTTCAGCTCTAAGATTGATCATTTTTTTTGAGATCACTGTCAATGTTTCTACAGTAATGCTGTAGCATGTAATGTAAGTTATTTTAAGGTGCTAAAGCGTTTTGCATTCCCCTTAGATGGATTGTGCTTATGTGTACTGTTGGGGGGGGGGGGGGGGGGGGGGAGAATTATTTCTTCCTATAAATACCTTTACAGGGAGAAAATACTGGGGATTAGAATTCCAGATTTTTGTTGAAGATGCTTCTCAGGAAGTTGAAAAAGTAAATATCTCTAAAATGAAGGGAAGACAGGCAAAAGAATGACGAGACTGCTGTTTTCCAGTTCTGGATGTTCACTTGGCTCACAGGTAAGCGGGAAACTCTGGATAAAGTGTCTGTTTGATTTATGCCTCTAAGAGAGCCTTCAGGTTTTGGCTGCAGATTAAATATAGGTGCATGTTGTTATTACTATCATTAAGTGTCTTTGTCTATTGCTTTGTGATTCTTGAGTTAAAGCAAACCATGATTTCAGCAAAAGTAGTCTAGTCTGTACCAGACTAACATAATATGTTGCCATTGCTGAAATTAATTTTTTTTTATTAAGACTACAATAATGTATCTGGCATGATGGGGAGGTATTAGTTAGGAGAGGAAGATGGGATAGACACAGAATAATGACAGAAATGCAGAAAGGAATAAAGGAAAGATTACAATTAATTGAGCTGAAAGAAACAACTATTGATTTCAGTTAAGATTTCTACTAAGAATCCTGAAGGTCTGATCTTGGGACTGATTTTGTCTAGTATTTAGCATTTTGTATTTTCATTAAAAACTTCACCACAGAAATCAGGATGTTGTTGATTAAACTGCTGATGACATAGAGGTAGTAGTTACTCTCATGATAGAGGAGCATTGGAAGAACATATAGGAAGAACCAGTTGGCCAGGAGACCTAGAGAACTAGAAACACGAGGAAACAGACTAGTACTGAGGTCAAGCAAAGCAGGGACTAGCAACAAGAACTTTTGCAAAAGGCTGTTGCTGTAAGATAGAACAGCCAGATCATGTGCATTAGACAAACACACGATGAACTTCAGCTGACAAAATAAATATTTCTGTGAAAAAAGACATTGCAGTCATGCTATGCATGTATCTGACAAGACATTTTCAGTAAAGAAGACCAACACTAACTGGGTGAAGCACTGATGTGGACTATCTAAGGATCTTAACATATGTCTGTCTTAGAATGAGGTTTCCCCTTATCCAGAGTTGACTGCTTCTCTACATTACCTATGTAGATGAAGCTTCAAGTGAATGAAGACCTAACTTTCAGACCATTTTGCTGAGATCAGTCCCACCCCTTGACTCTCAGTGACTGCTTAACAACACAGGGAAAAGGAATGTCATCGTTTAATACCAGCTGGCAACCGGGACCATTCAGGCATTTACTCACTCCCCACACACCCCCGTTAGGATAGGGAGAGAAGGGAGAAAAAGGAAAAAACCCTCCTTGTGGGTTGAAATAAAGACAGTTTAATAGAAGAGAAATGGAAGATAAGATAAAATAATAATGGTGAAAGTATATACAAAAAGAGTGACGCAATACAATTGCGCACCACCCAATGATCGATTGCCCAGCCTGTCCTGAACAGCAATCGCCAATTCTCGCCCCCTAGCCAAACCCCATTTATATACTAAGCATGACATTTATGGTATGGTATATGCTTTTGGCTAGCTTGTCCTATCTATGCTCCCTCTCAGCTTCTATGGGAAGCTGAAAAATTCCTTGACTTAGCAATAATTAAAACAATATGTGTTATCAATGTTATTTTCATACTAAATTCAAAGCACAGCAGCTACTAGGAAGAAAATTAACTCTATCCCAGCTGAAACCAGGCCAACTACCTTTCCACCTTGAAAGGTAGTGTTGGCATAAGAGCAGGTAGGTATAAACCATCCATAAAATAGTGAGGCTCAAAATGTGAAGTTATATAAATATCCCAGGAGTAAGAATCTGAACAGTATGCCCAGTAGAGGTGTAGGGAGTCAAAAATCTAATTTTACAAGGAGATTTCATGAGTTTCTGAACAGGTGCTCATTGTGACATAACTGACCCCATAATAGTAGGGTATGGAGTCAGTGGTGTTTTCATTCTATATTTTCTGGTTTTCTCTTTGGAAAAGAATTGCTACTAAACATATTTGTTGTTTACACATGGATTGTAAGTGAAAGAGATTCTTTTTTAATATTATATGAACATCCTAAAGTTTTATCAGCTTTCTAACTGAACAATATTCTTTCCTGGGCTGTCCCTGTAACTGCACAACATTCTCTTTCAAAAGCCATTGCCATTTGACTTAAATAATTCACATTTAGCCACAAATGTTCCATTTCCTAAAATGAAATGTGATGGTCAAGCATGCAGAATGTTCTCACAACTTCATGTAGATAAAAGCTACCTGAGCATGAAGGAAACAACCCTTTTTTTGTGTGTCTGGAAACTTCCACTTTTATGTGGAAGTCATAAAAAATGTATAATTCTGCATATCCATGTTTATACTATTGTATTAGCTTTCCCTTGATTTTCATGAGGCAGAAGATAACTATAAGACACAAAGTCTGTCATAAGACAATGCATAATGAAACTACAACAGATATAACATACTTTATCCTGAGGTACATGCATGTACTTCTGGAGAAATGTAAGTGGAAATATTATGCACTGGAAAGGTTGCAACTTAAATGGAATTGACGTGATAAAAATGTTGATTTTAGCCATTTGAAAGTGAAACATTTAAAGTAAGTCAGTCATCTCAGCTTCTTCCCTATATGCAGTAGAAATAGATAAGCATTTCCAGCAGGTGATACATTCAACCTATCTGAGGAATTTACTGTAAGTGTTTGCTCTCTAGTGATGCCAGTCATTTTCCAGAGAGAGGTAGTACGTGATACTGTTTTACTTATCGCCTTATTTCTATTAAGTTAACATCAAGTGAAGTGAAAACCATCCATCAATGAAAAAAACTTTTCTTTTGTTCCCTACGCTAGTCCAGAGCTATTGAATTTAATTTCAGTAACCAAAGGTAAGAACAGAAATGTAGACTGAACCCCCCCCATCACTTGTCCAAACAATTTTGGTTATGTCTTCAGCAACCTGCCAGTGCTGGTCTTTGCATCTTGTTCTTCCTGCACTGGTAGGGTTTTTACTATTTCTGTTACTACAAATCCATCCCGTCAGGTCAGGTCAACAGGAAAAGTAGCCCAGCAGAGCTAAGAAAACACCTTCTTTCCGGGAGAAGTCATGAAATGCAATCTTTCATCAAATCATGAGTTTTCCAGATCAATAGTGGAGGCCTTTGACTTCTGGAAAAAGCAACATTATTTGAGGGATGTAGCCTGACTGATGAGAATATATCTGACAAAGTTTTGCATTTTCTAGTATCATGACTTGGAACAATTTATAACATGATGAAGAAATAGTTCAAAATGTTGTATGATTATTAAAAAACCCTACAGTGGGGCCTTTAGCTCCCACTGTAAAGCATCCCAGGATATCTCTGTATGACAGCATACCTTCATTCAGACACAACTTAAGCACTTTTGAGGCTCAGAAGTCCTCAAGTGTGAGAAGAAGCTTAGGCTTGAATAGTTCTGTTAGAGAGGTTAATTGGGCAGGTTGCCATAACGGCATATCTGGTAGGTTAAAAAAAATATAATAATAAGTTCACAGGTCACTAACTGCAGAAGACTCTGTGTTCTTGATATTTAGTTCTGTAACAGTGTAGTCAACCCCTTCTGTGGGTTTCTTTTAGTTTTTAGCTTGAACAGAAGAAAATTCCTGACTAGCTTTTCTAGCTCAATGAAAATTTCAAAGTCAGTTAGGATGATGTAATACAAATGTGAATGGCTGACTAGAAAGTGGGTGAACAAAGGCAGTAGAAAACCTCTCGTTCCGGAATGCTCTTAGAGTATGAAAGGGAATCATAGAATCACAGAATAGTATCAAAGACAGGGGGAGAATCACCTTTTAACAGTTTGTGCTTGGATCACATTACTGTGATAAGAAGAAATGCCATCATGATAGCTGCCACAGAGTAACTATGCAGGGAGATTAACAGACTCATTGTGCCTTGAAGGCTGCAATTTAAACAGTAAGATTCTTCATTTTGTAACCTATCACATTTAAACACTGATCAGGATATACTTTCTGAATAAAAGATTAAGACTTCATATATCAAAAAGAATTGTCCATTCTTCATGCTGCCACAGTGAGATAGCACAGCTGATGGAAGAGGAAATGCCCATTCCGAGGTGTACCTATAACATCTGATTATTACATTTCAGTAGCTGATATTTTTTGATGAATGCCTGAACATCCAGCAGAGAGAGGGTTTTTTTCTCCCCTCTACACAACAGCTGTGCTTTTTGAATCACACAGATTGGCTGAGAGGAGGTGACACTCCATAGGCCAAACATCATTCAGCACCGGCTGAGCTCACTAGAATGCAAATGCATCGTCTTGATAGTCTTGCTTGAAAGACATCTGTAGTCACAGCACAGTTATAGAGAGCAAGGGCAGAGCATGACAGATTGCAGTTGTTGGGGAGAAAAAGACACAATTCCTGGAAATATTTAAGTCTACTGCAGAAGCAATCACCAGAACAAATCCCAGTTGCACTGGAATGAGAAGAAGTAGGCCCAAGAACAATTATAGCAAATCTTTGACAATGCACCATGAATTAACTGTGGTTTTGATACAAATAACCTGTATTATTTTCTGTATGGTCACAAACATAAATATTGGAGTGGAGGAAATGTTGGCTCTTCTACTTGGATGATTTGTATTTCTAGAGCCTGCTATGAAGGTGACACAAAAGATTTATGTGTCTGGGGATGCCTCTCAAAAAGTAATCCAGTCTAATATCTGAAAGCTACCTAGGTAAATTCCTATTACAAAGTTTCTCTGATTTGGGGGAATCTTCTGTTTACCTCCCTCAGCAGTGGTATGTAGGCTCTTAAGAGAACCTCTTGTTCTCTTATTCACCCCACAGCAAGGCTGCAAGGATAAGAGCAGTTTAAAAAAAGGGAAAGGACTGTCTGGTCTCTCAGGCTTATAGCTATAATGATATAATATACCGTATGATAATAGGGTAGGTTTTCTCATGTACATATGACTAAATTATTTTCCTCCAGAGCAGAATGATCTCATAGATACTGCCTGTTGGGAACAGTGTCTAGCTTTCATTATTCCCCCGTGTCCTTAAGTATTCCCCAAGGCTAACTCAGGAAACGGCTACCTGGAATGGAGCACAACTTTGTCAGGGACTGTGCTAGGAATTTAACACTTACAGACATTTGCACATCAGCACTTGAGTCTGTGCACAGGCTCTGTGAAGTTTTTTCATAAAGTTCTATTGCTGAAGAAAATCTTAGGCTATGCTACACAGAAGCGGTTTCCATCCTCATCAAGACTTTTTCTATCTTTCAGAGTAGAAAGTAGCTGCAGATGGCTGCTGCAAAGCAACGTGGCAATGTGGGCTTTGCCAAGTACAAAACTTGCAATAACAGAAAAGAGGTTGTATGTTTTGCTCCCTTTTCATCTTTGTAAATTAGCGTGTGGGTACAGGTGAAACCTATTACACCCCTGTGGCTAAGGCATTCACATCTCTGGCACGTGCTTACCAGAAGTGGGATGCATATGGACAAGGAATTCCAGTAACTCCCTTTCTCCTTATTCATTGCCTTCCACTCTAATAGGAATTATTGATTAAAAGGAAAGGGTTTCCCTGAAAGGTGCCACACACAGAGTTATCCTGCTCTTCAGTGGGAACTGCATCATCCCACCAGACAAAAACACTTTCCATAACCTTCTGTGTCTATCAACAGCAGAGCATAGATACCTTGATGGACCATTGAGTAGCTGACAGAGTTATCTCCTGACCTGTTGATCGCTTTGAAGAACAAGAAGGCTGCTTAAAAACTAAGT
Source organism: Charadrius vociferus (assembly GCF_000708025.1). NCBI lineage: Eukaryota > Metazoa > Chordata > Aves > Charadriiformes > Charadriidae > Charadrius > Charadrius vociferus. The sequence continues at coordinate 546,695 of NW_009649320.1, read as the reverse complement.
GATGTAGAAGACATGGAGAGACTACAAGGTAGTAGGTTTGGCGGTAGCAGGAAGTAGTGGATTTAGAGGCTGTTTTTTTAGAAACAAAGCAGAGCTGAACAGGACTATCTAGTGCTTTTCTTCTGCATCACACAATATCTATGTACCTGTCTTTTGGAAGTCAGTTTTCTCTATTTCATGCCCTTTATGTTCCTATAGGATTCATATATTAAATTCACATTCTATATTGCCTTCTACTGACCCACTGAATCTGTGGCTTCCAGCTACAGTGAGCTCTATCACACATACCCTGAAAAATTCATTTCTAACTCAAAATCTGATGCTTTTCCCCAGTGGCTCTTTTTCTCTTGAAGCAGCAGTTATTTGTTCCGCCTTACCATGGGTATCTTTCGCTTCTTGCTTTACCTAAAGTATACATTGATCACACTTACCTTGATATTCATGCAATGGCTGAGGCTAGAAGGCACGTCTGGAGACTGAGTAGTGCAACACCTGCTCAGAGATGGCTCAGCTAGAGCAGGTTGCCCAGGATGGTATCCATCTGGGGTTTGAGTAGCTGCAACGACAGAGCCTCCATAACCTCTCTGCACAACCTGTTCCTGTGTTTGACCACCCTGACCATAACAGATTTTTTTCTTATATTTGAGTGGAATTTCCTGTGTTTCAGTTTGTGCCCATTGCCTCTTGTCCTGTCGGTGAGCACCTTGGAGAGGAATCTGGCTCCATCTTTACCACCCTTCCCTCCCCAATCAGGTATTTATACACATGGTTACGATGTTCCTCAGCCTTCTCTTCTCCAGACTGAATAGCCCCAGACGTCTTTGACACTTCTTTCATGACAGATGCTCCAGTCCGTTAATCTTTTTCATGACCCTTCACTGGATTCACTCCAGTGTGTCCATGTCTTTTTTGTATATGTCCGCTGCAGCACTCAGCTGTGTGAGCTATCCCATCACATCTCCCTGATCCCAGTGAGTTCACAGGCCTGTAACCGCATGTAGACATATACTTCTTCCTGTATGTTCCCCATGCTGCAGACATTAGTGTATAGCACTTCAGAGAGGTACCCTGCTGTGCTGATTTCCCAGGAAAAGTGTGTGAGTTTTCCCCCATCACTCTGGCCTCTCAGCACTTCTTTATTTGTGCACATACAGTTGGGGTGGGCACCCTTCTGCTCTGTTTTTTTGATTACAAGGTCTTCCCTGTCTACCTCAGCCTGCATTAGCCTGTACCATCTACTTACCAACCCAATCCACACTGCTCCAGTACCCTCAATTTTCCTAGAAGAATGTAATTTTGGAAAGATTGGGTTGCTTTTTTATGCATTTTGAAGCACTCCCAAAGATTCCCCATATAATGGAAATCCTCCCAAAAGCAGCTGTTCATTTAATAAAAGCCCTTTCTATAATATGGTCTAATAAATGTCTGCAAAGTACTAAGAGACTTCAAAATTTGTCATCTGAGCACACTCAGAAAGAGTGCAGGCAGATGGAAGAGGATTTCAGAGTGTCAGGAGACATGCACTGAAGGTTACAGAACCTCTGGAAACAATGGGAAATCATTGCCTTTGTCATGCATTTTATATTTTCTGTCATGGAACATGATCTTGAGAAAGAAATTCAGAAAACTAAGAGAGAATATTACATTTTCAGAGTAATTTCTACTGTCTTAATTGTTCTATGACAGTTGAGTTTATTCTCTTTCAACATAAGCATCAACCCGTATTTTAGTGTTCATTTGGCAACAAATTATTTTTGGTTCAATCGTTACATAAGTTTATATTGATTCTTCCCTTCCCTTCCCTTCCCTTCCCTTCCCTTCCCTTCCCTTCCCTTCCCTTCCCTTTTTCTTGTAATGACAAGCACCATACACCTCTGAGCACTGTACACCTCACTTCAAGTGCTATAATATGAAACTACATTCTAAAGGAAACCCGGGTCTTATTTGGTCAGGGAAATGATGTTCTACAGCACTTATGTGGCCCTGGCTGTAATGAAAGAAAGGAACTTTAAAGTAGCTAAAGCTTTTGGAGCTTGCTAAATAGTCAAAACTACAGCCACTGTAGGCACATGAACTCGCAGTCACCTTTTTTCTTATTGGCAGGCAGAGATCCTCAAGAGTGCAATAACGAGAAAAAGCCTCTCTGACTCTGTTGTGGCTGCTCTGCTGAGGGTGGTAGTGACAAGATCAAATGCCATTTTGGCACTAATTGTAAGTATGCTGAGTCTCACTAAGTTGTACAAATACACCAGTGGTCTTATGCTACCGGCCTCCGGATCAGCACAAAATACTGAAGGAGATCAAAGAGGTGACGGAGTCTACTGAAATAATAAAAATGGATGATGATAAAGACCTGCAAAGAACTGATCAAATATCACAACAGGACAAGTTTAAGGAAAAAATTCTTAACACTTTAAATGAGCATGTCCTGGAACAGCTGCTTTGTCCCATGATAACCAAGCAGAGACTTTTTCTTTACCTTAATCCCTTCTGCCTCATGCTACAAAAAATGCATAGGCAAAATGTTTGGTATGGTATATCAAAATTATATTAAATATTATTGAAATCTCTTAGCGTGCAACTCAGGTTTAGAAAGGGGAGACCACATAACATGGGGAATTAGTTTGAAAGTGAGGAAATGAAAACCCTCCAACTCAGTGCAGATGCAATGAGAGCAAGGCACGACTTCAAGTACTGCATTGTGTGTTACAAGGCCATGAGGTCACATGGATCGTGAGCGCATGGTGTAACTATGTACACACCTAATAAACACCTCTAGTAGCAACTGTTTTCAAACAGACATTGTCAGAAAGAAAATCTGAAATTTATCTGGTTTCTTTATATTTTTAATTAATTAATTAGTTCTTTCCATTGGATAGTTCCATTATATTGCATACAGAGTACCAGTCCCAGTCAGACCTGATGTTGAGTTATCCTTACCATTCAGAAACTGAGGATAACTGTATTCACCTTAGTCATATTATTCCAGACAGTGGCTCAGTCCACCTCTAATCTCTTTAAATTGCCAAAAAGCTCACTGATTAAAGATAATTAATATGCACAGTGCTTCTGCACAGTGGGGAAGAATGAACAATTCCAATATTTTTGTAATTTCTCATACCCACCAGACAAAAAACTTATAACACACACACAGAGAAAGAAATGCCGCATCACACAGTAGCACTACAAGGAGGAATGATAATGCTAAGGCCAAAATATTTAGGAAAGACCCTTGCTAAACCCTCATATCTAGGTAACACCTGAAATGAAACTAATGAAAAGGCACCTTATATCAGATATAATACTATTATCTAACATCTGCTAAATACTCGCTCAAGACCCAGGTCCTACGCTGCTGTTAAGTATTCAAATATTGTTTCTCTATTCACTGGTTTCAACACTGAAATATTTCAGCACCCTATAGGGACATAAATACTATGTTGAAGTGACATTGGTAGCTTGCATGTATATGACATATAGAGGGAACTGGAAGTCTTCCCATATGTGGTGGATGATGGATGAATGCCAGTGCAGTGGCAATTCCTGGAATACATATGCTCTGTAACGACCGAAAAAAAAACCCGAGCCCAAATTAAGCTGCCAAAGACATCAACAAAGGGGGTCTATAAACCCAAGAGTTTCACCACAATGGCAGATACTCAAAGGTGTGCATTGACAGGGTCCCGTTGCAGACGTGCTGTCTGTGTGTCTGCCATGTTTCCATCACTGTCTGTTTCAGAAGAAAAGGATTATTGCTTTATGACATTGTGATAGAAGTTTCTTTCTCTACTCACAGTTTGCATCTTATGTACAAAAGCTATACCTCAGCTCCCGGTCAGCAGGA
>NW_009649320.1:493233-542833 GCF_000708025.1 Charadrius vociferus | reverse complement strand
GCAGGAACATTTTATTTATATTTGTGGAAACAATTACTAAGAGTGAATTCAGCAGGCTGTTGAATAAAAAGTTAATCTAACAAATGGCACTCTTTACCTTCAAGAAGATGCTCCATCAAGAGTCCTAAAAGTAGCAGAACATGTTTTTCCAAGTGGCTTTTTTTACAAAGTTAAGTAGGTTTTTGTCTGTGTTGTTTTTGTCGCACTCATGGGAGCGTAGATGCTTCTCTTTGTGTCTAATTTAACACACGGACATTCCAGCCAGTTTTCACTGACTGCTTTGTACAGCCCTGTGGATTATGTACTTGGCTTTGTTTCAGGAATCTATGAATACAAAGCCTGTTGAGTATGTGATTTCATTCAAAGGTCTATCCATACTTATTTGTTTTCTCCGAGCACTGAAATGGGTGAATGCATTCTTGTTATTTAATTATGCTGTTATCACACCACTGCCCCAAGAAACTGTGATATCTGATAAAAAATATTTGACATCAATAAAAAAGCAAGTTAGAAAACTGTTCGGTCATACAAAAGGTGTGACAGCTACAAAAAGAGTCATCTTACAAAAGGGCTAGTGATTCACCCAGCCAAGTTAAACAAGACACAATTGGGGCTAATTGACTTCCCTCCTTCGACCTCCCAAGTATGAGTTTATGAAAGCCTGGAAAGCTAAATTAACCCCAATTGTGTCTTGTTTAACTTGGCTATTTAAGTTAAATGGATAACCCTTTTGTGACTTGGCTCTTTTTGTAGATATCACACCTTTGGATAATTAACATTCCCTCTCTCCCACCTTTCTAAATCAACTTTTACTTTAGTTTACGTGTTTTGATTTGCAGTGCAAGAAAAACCAAAACTCTTTACATTTTTGAGCAGACAAGCTCCTCACTGAATAAAGCAAAACAAAGAACATTAGAAATAATTAAAAGGTAGAAATTCACAGTAGGTATTCAAGGATGCTGTGGGGACTGCAGCAAGAAACTGGTATGACATACAGTAGGCAAGACATTACACTAATATAAAAGAACAAATCTCACCATTTATATATTTATCAAATAGCACATAATATCAAGCCACCCAGTTCATATTGTCATACCTAAATTCAAACTTTACTGGTAAGCATGTGAGTATGAAATTGTTCCCTCTGACTTCAACAGATGTTGTGAAGCACTCAAAGCATACCAGAATAAGATTGTAACTAAATTCTAAAATGAAGACTCTTGTGTAGGTCCTTGTTTTCAGAAACTTGGTTTCTTTTTATTGCAGTATTATCTCTAGGGGTGGGCTCAGTATTGTGGCTTCACATAAACTGAAGATAGTTATGAAAATGAAGTAACATGTTGTCATGATCCATTGGTGAAATTAAAGGGGTACTCCTGGCAAGGTTATAGTACGAAAATACAGAAGGTTGATTTAAGGCAAAAAAAACTTTCATGGCTTTTATCTGTGGAATTTTCTCTATATCAGCATCTGAAAAGCTGCAGTGTTCTCTGACCTTGCAAGGCATCTGAATGAACAACATGCCTGTAGCAGCAGCAGCATCTGGAGATGGTTGTCTAAGATAGGTAGTGAGGCAATTCACTGTCTGGAGGTGCTTCTCACGCTCCTGTGACTATAGAAGGAGCCTAGAGGACTAGCTTCAATACATCAGGTTATTGAGATAAATCCAGCCTTAAGTGCTCAATAACGGCCATACATCAGCATTCCTGAAATTACACCTGCCCAATAGAATCAGGTCCATAATACTTAAAGAAAATGGATATGTGAAATAAATATAGGATGTGTTAGTGGAATATTCTTCTGTGACTTATTTAATGATAACCATGATCCCTAGAACACACATCTTTGTAAAACCTGGGAAAGCTGAAGTATAAGAACTCAAAGCTGACTGTTGACATTTTTCAATAATCAGACATTGCATAGAAAGCTTTTTTATATAAGGAGTTTTATGAGCCACACTCGTTTGTGAAATAGGCAAGACTAAAAGAATAGCTAATATGTTGTTAGTTCCCTACATACCATCTAGCTAATATAGAGTTCTACATGTGTAAAACTTTGTAAGAAATAAAAAAGTATGTTACATTACCTCTGAAGTAACACAGACATGTTTACATACTTGTATCAGAAGGTCTTTGCATTTGTACTAAAGACTCTTCTGAGACCTTCCTTGCAATCTATTAAAAATCCAGTCCACAGTATTAATAGCAAATATAGAGAAAAAGTGGTTACTAATATTAAGAATTATTCATAATACAATGGGTAGGAAAACATATGTGAGCTTGGAAAAGAAGAATTGAGAGTTCAGAAGTTTATCAATGTGAAGAGATTAAGAGTGGGGTCTGTTTACTTCTGTTCTTGCCTGGTTTTGTAATCAACCAGTTTTCTAAAAACATCCAGTTTCTGATTAGGAAGTGAGATTATCTCAGCTTTGTACAGTTCAAGCCCCAATGTTGCAAATGCTGATACTTTATCGACATCATGAAGATATGAACTGTTCCTGTCAGTTCTATCTGTTCACCAGCTCAGGTGGGTATGTACACAGTAGACATCCATCCATGTTCAGGCAAATGCCATGACTTTCAGAACCTTAGAGGAGTAAATCTGGTGTTAACAGCAGGTTGCAACCAGTTTCTGTAGGTCAGAAAAGTTCATTAGTTCTTTCTACGCTAGGGTTTGTCAATAGATTTCTTGTCTATTAGGCAAAGTAATGTTATGATAGCTAGAACCTGTAATGTCCCAGCTCAGCCTAAATTGCATAGATAGAGAGAAATGTGTTCCTTCAGTGACCCTTATTGCTGTACTGACTGTATCTTAACTCATCATTTTGTCCACTCAAGGTGTTCTGTACTTCAAGAGAGAGAAAAAACACTGAATCCAAATTGTCTTGATTTTCAGGATGGGCAAAGTCCCAAATTCTGTCTGGAGCTGGCTTTTAAATAGCCCTCATACAAAGGGAGTAAGGAGTCTAAATTTCATTTTTAGACTCTAGAGCATTCAAAGTAGGAAAATTCAGGTTCAGAGCTTACTGTCCGAGCCCCTCTTGATTTAGGTGGAAAGCTTTCCAGTACTGAGGATTAAAAAAACAGAGCAAACAATTTATTTGGAAAGTAAAGCTGCCTCGATATCTCATGTCACCCCACTTTTTTTGAGTGAAAGGTATTCTGAAAGCACATGCAAGTTTTAACCAGAGAGCTTGTGCTGGAAGTCTGCTTGCCAAATGTCCCACTGTTCAGTTTATGTGCCCACAGTTAAAATAAAGGCAGAGAGCGAGTTAGAAAAGATGATTCTTCTTTTTGAACTTTCTCCAACAGTTGCTGAAGAGTTGGTTTTAATTTTTTGGAAGTTTTATATTGAAGGGTAGTCAGTGAAAATTATTATTTGTAATGGGCTTTTCAAATTTTACTTCCCCAGGGTCTCATAGTTCAGGAGGCCTCTCCCTCCTAACCCATCCCATTCCAGTTACCAAGCACTTTCCTCTCATGAATATAATGATTATCAACTTATTTTTCACTTAAGGGGGGAGGAGGAGGGGGAATTTAAACTGCCTGCTTGACAATGCTTTCAAATGGTGATGAAATGTCTTCTTCGTATCTGAAGAGAACATGATTATTAGCACTGAATCTGACAGACACGATTTCTGAATATTTTTGTGGCATTAATTTAAATCAATGTAATGTTTGAAAACATTTCAGCCCCTCAAACAGCTGATGCAGCTTAGATTCAATTATAACAAATTGCAACACACTGTCAAGTCTTTTTACCAAGTCATTAGTCAGGGATTTTGAATGCGCGGCCTCCGAACGGAGTTCGGCTGGCTGACAGCTCTAATTGTTGGGAACTGCTAAAGGATTGCTAATGAACTGGGGGATCTGTTGGGCCTGTAGCTTTCTTCAAGGATGAAATTTTTGAAAACTTTCACAAGATCAAAGCAGCATAACATGGACCATTTGCTAAATTGTCAGCAGTAGAGTGAAGCAGTCTGAGTCCCTGCTTTAAAGCTGAAGCTTCAGTAGAAAACACCATGCGACTCCTGCCCCTGAGCTTTTTTCATGTGTCAGTAAAACCATACCGAGAAACAATGACTTGAAGAAAGAGCCCCAGAACCGCAATGGCCGCTACAGCTTAATTAGGAGGAGCAGAAAGGGAGAAAAAAATTCCTCTCTGTTGTTAGTGGGTGCAAGAAGGATGAAGTGTCCCGCGCTGTTACAACCAGCCCCACAGTAATTTATCTTGCAGCTTCCAAACTTATTAGCAGTCAGAGAAGTGTATGGTAGCACAACAGCAACAGGAAGGCTTCTCTTCTCCTTCCCCAAAAAGACTGGCGGTGGATTTGCCAGGTTTGTCTTCAGGACTCAAGGAGAGGTTGGCTTTGCCATCAACTTCAGGGGAACCAGGCCTTCCCCTCCAGCACCTGCTCCAGTGCTCTCCAGTGCTCACAGAAGGCAGTGGGAATGTTCCCATTGAACTTCGTTGGACACTGAATCCAGCCCCAGCATCGCTGGCCGGCAATACCCAGCCAATGAATAGTTCCCAGCTGCTGCTGCTGCTGAACAAATATGTTGCCTCATGTTACTCAGCGGCAGAAAGCCAATGCAGAGAAGGGAAACTTTTAAACTGATTTTAAAAGAAAAGAAAGATATGAAAACGTGTCTCCATCATTCCCATCTGGTTTATATTTTCCTTTCATATTCAAGTCTTATTTAGGTCTGTTCATTTTTTACTTTTTTTTTAACTACTTCTCATTGAAATTTACTATGGTATCCTCTTACCAAAAGAAAATAATGCCTGCTGAGCTACAGTAACATTGGTCAATTACCCAAATGTCTTAATATAGAAGTCTGCCAGGGGGGAAAGAATGTTTGAAATAAGATTTACATTATTACTTCTTTAAATTAACACTTCAACAGGACTCTAGGAAAAACAAACTCTTTCCACCACACACTGTGTGAGGTACAGTACCAAGCCGATGTTATCCTTCCCAAGACAACCTCTATGTTTAAAAAACAACACTGAAGGGCATTTACTGAGAAATTTTTGGAGTGCCTGAAATGGCGACTGTGATTCTGAACATCATTATAGTGTGGAGTGTTTTGGACATGAATTTTGCATCTCACTACTCCTTCTAAAAACATATTTCATATCTCTATTGCATGCCCTCTCTCGTTCTACCAGATATACGTCAGCCATATGAACCTTCTGAAGTAAATATTTCTTAACCTTTCTACAAGGCTTCTATAGGTTCTGGTCAGCAGATGTGAAAGAGATTTCCTTGAAAAATTTGTCTGGGAGATATAAGCACTTTATACCTGTCCACTGCTATAACTTTCATTTATAGTCAAATATTCAACCTGGAGCTAGGGTTTGTTTGTTCGACTTTAATGGAATTCTTAAATTAGACATTTAGATTAACAAAGTTGATCAACCTGCAAGAGAGCTGCGGTAGTATAATAATCACTATCAATTTTCAACAGGTGATCAAGGAAGAGAAGAACCCCATTCAATTGCCCATGGGGACTGGTTTACACACTCAATCTACTACTGACTGTACAGCAGCAGAAAATTGACAAAAAGATCTAGCACTGCTTGGTTTAACATTAAATACACCAATAGACACAGATACCGAGTTGTATTCTAGCTGAAGACTTATATCCCCAAACTAACTTGAAACATTCCTCAGTTTTCACTAGGAAAACCCATATGGGCAGTTTTCCTGTCTGCTAATTTTAGGCATCTAGACTGAGCTAATCACCAGGATTCTCTCTATGCTTGTTGGGTGAGTCACCCTATTTGTCTTGGACACATATCTTGTGACTGAAGAAATGATGTGGTAGAGCATCTGTCTTTCTCAGTTGGCTCTAGAGGGAGCCCAAATGACAAAATTGGACTACACACCCAATTTTTAGAGTTGAAGTTAGGGCAGAGAAATTCCAACTGAGAGTGCCTAATAACCTGCTTTTGGACAAGGCCCAAATTGATGAAGTCTTGACAGTGCTGAGCTGCTTGTTATCATCCTCAGAAGAGAACAACTTGTGGGAGCTCACTGACAGCACAGGACTCTGCCTGTATTTGCTGATGGCAGTTGACACACCAGTCCTGAAATGTGTATTTCCTAACCTACAACATAGTGTATTCCATCCCCGTGCTCACTGAGAAGTCATTCGGTTCAGTTGAGAGCAATACATTGCAGGTGCATGTGGAAGAACAGCAAAGTGAAGACAAAACCAAACTAGAATTGCAACAGGGTGCGCCCCCTGCCTCCAAAAGAGATAGTTTCATACTGATAATCTCTAACTTATGTTGGAATCCCACTGGGACATAAACATCAGGGTTTTTTCCTGGGTTTTTCATGCCACTCCAGGTTGAGTAGGTATTGGCAACATGAAGTGCTGAGCACTGCAGCAAACAATGGGCTGTAGTAGCATTACCCAGCTGCTTTGCTGTTGGATCATTGAACCAAGCTGTAGGAGTGCTTGTCTACTTGAGGGTGACTGTAAGCCTTGCCTCCCAAGATAAGAGTGTCCAGTAAACTCAGTCTCATAGAATATTTTACTTTTTTTAATATATATATCAAGCAGGTTCTATCCAGGTTGGGGGGACAGAGAAAAAGAGGAGAGAGATTTTTGTCTTTGTGGTAAAGCACAGCCTGGGAACTGGAACGCTTCACTTCTAGTGTGTGATCCAATAAATGGTTACTATGAAGTACGTGATGAAGGAACAGTTTCAACATAATACTACTGGAAAGGATTCATACCTGTGAATTCAAAGAGAAGCCTGAATTTCAGAAATTAACTGTGAGACAGTGGTTTATTTTAAAACAAACTTCTCTCCGTAGCTGTCCTACTGAGTAGCCTAGGTAGCTCTTGGCAAGCTGCATTTTGCAGATCTCAGTTAGGGATGCCTCAGCCTCCCTGTGGCCTCCATAGGGACTCCACAGGCCTAATCCAGGACTTCACATTAGTAAAGTGACTAAAGGCCTGACCATTATTGAAGCACAAGTGCTGTAGCAGCTGACTTCTATGGGTCTAGTCTCAATGGGTACAGTTACTCTGCTGTGTGCAAACCTCCGAGCTCCTGGGGCACACCAACTCCTTCCTGGCTTTTTGGGTCAGCTCCCTTAGCTATCTGACACAAAACCCAGGCATGCTTTCAAAGACAGCTCACTCCTCTGGAGGGCAGGTGGAACAGGCTGGCAGCAAGATTTCTTTCTCTGAGTCAAAACACTCCAACACTATTTCAGGGAAATCTGTGCTGACCACCAGCCACATGCTTTCTGGCTACGCCTAAGACATGCTACACGTGCCCTCAGTTTCAAGTTATAAAAACATCATTGTGGCAGACTGCAGCTCAGTCCCTCATTATTTCAAGCACTCTGAACTAACTAATCACACAAAATATAAGAATCATGAGTTGGGACACTGGAACCCTGAGGAAATATGGGACCAAGTATTATGTAATACCTATGCAGCTCTAGAGGAGGTTGACCCTGAGCAGCCTGGACACCGGCCACTGGATGCCACATGGCCTCAGGCCCAGAGGTGACTCCCTATCACTTTTTTTGTTTACTGGTATAGATATATCTGTTTGTTATGTTTGTAATGTGGGGTATGTAGAGATCATAATGTCTCTGAGCTGCCCCGCTTTATCTGAAAAAGAGGCATGACTATACTTCCTTACACCCCATACAGACGCTGTAAAGTACCAAGATACTCAATAAGTAACACTTTACTTACAAGAGATAAGAGGGTCTACATCATTATGGAAGGCAGATGCTAGCTTGGGCCAGCACCTGCTGATGAATAGCTTGATTTGCAAAGGGGAATTGTCACAAGTCTTGATACCTACTCAGAAGTTGTTACTTCTACCTGAATCGCACAGTTCCAGTGGCACCTGGACCAAAAGTTGACTTCAGTAGTCAGTCAGAATGTTTAATAATAGGTTTCCTTCCTACTTTTTGCTGTTCCTCTTGTGCGTCCTCATAAAAGAACTCAGGCCTGAATCTCTGCTTGCAGAAACTGTGGTTTGCCAACTGTTGTAAAGTGTTACCTCTTGTATTTAATTCCAATTTACTAATAAAAAATATCCTTTCTGTCAGGAAAAAGCAATTTCCCTCTATCTGTGTCTCGAAACATAAGAAAACAAAACAGATGCTTGTTGCATTTAATAAAGAACATGCATATGCATTGAAATAACTTCTAGCTTATTTTTGTGTGATGCCAATATTTAATTATGTTCATTTTGCATTTGTAATTAGAGGGCAGAACAGATGGTGAAGGCGCAAAGCAAAGGAAAGTGTTCATTCATATAACCTGCTATGTGATGCCAAGAAACTCTTGTGCTCAGAGCCTCATCCAAGCTCCATCGAATCCAGTATGAGCATATCTATTGAATACTGCAGGTCTGGAAGAGGCCACAGAGCAGAACTTTGCTGTAACCTGTTTTTCTGATGTGTACATGGTGAACATACTCCTCTCCGGGTTGGACTGTGTTTTCTGATTTTAAGGTAAATTTTGGTTCAGTTTGGTGTGGGTCCCCTTATTTCTTGCTTGCTTTCCTGTAGATAAAAATAAGGTGTTTGTGAAAAACTAGTTTTAATTCTGAACCTTAGTTGGGAAAAATGTCTCACTGTATGTTGCTTTCTAACAATAACAATTCATGCAGTTAATGGCGTAAGTCACACAGAGAGACAGATGCAACTTATTTATTTTATTTATTTTCAATATTTCTGAAAAGTGGAAGCTCAAACAGATCAAAACCTAGGTCTTGCATTTCATTCAGTGACACACAAAATTAACCATTGTACTTATTCATTTTTCAAATGATATATATTTTTATTTCTTTTTCAAATTAGCATATTTGTTTTAAAAATATGCCAATTTTAACCAAAGCATTTTAAATAGATCGAGTAGGCACAAATATATACTAAATAAAAAATGTAATATTCAGTCAAGTAAAATATTTGCGTTCACTAAAAATGAATTTGTGTGTTTGTGTGGGGGGTTGTGGTGTGGTGTGTAACTGAAACTTTTTTTTAAAGTATGTATGACTCATCATTTGTCTGGCAACAGTCACAACGATATTTCTCCTGATCTCTGAGCAGGAAATGGATGTTCTTAATCAACATGTCATGAACTTTAGCTATATAAATGGCACAGTTGAGACGGGCAGTAGAATATTAAAGCATGTCAACAAATTCAAAACGGTGTTTGGAGGAAACTATTGTTTCAGGGCTTAAAACAGGCTTACAGTAAACAACTCAAGAAACTTGGTCTGTTTAGCTCATGAAAAAGATCAGGAGGTGTGATGTGTAAGTACTTTCACAGGGAGTACTGGTATAGGCAGTTATTAGCAAGAACTGATAATGGGAAATAAAGCCTGAAAAATTCATATTATGAGTAAGAAACACTTCTAACACAGAGGGTAATTTAGTATTGGAAGAGCCTACCAATAGCAGTGCATTGTCCTATGCCTCTTAAAGTCATCCAATCAAGAATGAATGGAGGATGTAATTTAATCCAATAGTTTCTAGTCATCTTTGATTCATAGTGGAAGGAGAAGAAAGAATCAATCCCCATATAGTGAATTTAAGTCTATTGAAAATATGCTTCCTTTTCTCAATAATCTTTTGCAGATCCTCTTAAAAGGAGTCTGCCACTTTGAGGCAAGCACAAATTATTAGGCTCAACTCAGGGGAAACTGACTCTACAGATGTTCTGAGTAGGTGGTCTCCTGGTGCTCTCTGACCTGTAAAATCCATGAATCGGGAATTTTTCATATATATGTATTTATTTATAAAATATCATTACACATAGGTACAACTGCATTGATTAATCGCATATGCTTTTCAATAATAGGAAGCAACTACCAGCACAATGCAAACAGCAAATTACTAACATTTTCAGGAAAAAAATCTGAGATCTTCAGACACAGAATTAGTCACTGAAGAGATCTGTGCATAATTTGGCAATAACTAATAAGCCCAAGAATTTTGCAGTCTATTTGAGAACAATTTGCAAAGAGAAAACAAAGCAAAATTCTTCAGATAAATTATTCATTTGAATTAGTCATTTAGCTCTAGTAAGGAGTTGTAGACTTTTTGAAAATATGTGGCAAGGGGATACAGTTTTAAAGAGGTTGAAGCAAAAATACGCTGCTCTTCTAGAGCTCTTTTCATCACATGTTCTCAAGGCACTTAATCATTAATTATGCCGAATATTAATTATAACCATTTTACATTTGAATAAACTGAGGCACGGTGCCTTGCCTATGGTCACACAGCAAGTGGGGATGAAAGTTGGGAAAAAAGTCTATCATCTCACTAGCCATTAAATATACTTCCTGTCACTATTCTCTTAGGCTTTGCTACCCCACTACATTATTAAACTTAATTTCTGAGGGAAACAAGTTTCATGTGACCACACTGTCTACCTGTGTGTTAGCTACAATAAAAGTATTATAAATTATGTATGTAAATTAATACGGATATAGTAATAATGCATTTAAAATACTTCTACCTTAGAAATAGATTGGGTTTTTCCTCTTACTGACAAGAGCAAACAAATTCGAGAAGATAGAGATCTCAAAGTTATTGAGGGGGGGATTTACCTGACCAGCTGTAGAAATCTTCAGTGCCAGTGTCAACATCTGAATCTGTCACTATGCGCCCTCTTTAAGGTCAGTGGCCAGAAATAGGCACAGGTAGAGTGCAATTCTGCAGGATATGAAGGGCGCCTACAAGACAGCTGGAGAGGGCATGTAGTGACAGGACAAGGGGTAATGGCTTCAAACTGGAAGAGGGTACATATAGATTAGCTACCAGGAAGAAATTTTTCACTATGGGGGTGGTGAGGCTGGTTGTCCAGAGGTATAGTAGGTGCCCAACCCCTATAAGTGTTCAAGGCCAGGTTGGATTTGGCTTTGAGCAACCTGGTCTGGTGGCAGGTGTCCCTGCCCATGGCAAGGGGGGTTGGAACTAGGTGATCTTTAAGGTCCCTTCCAACCTAAATCATTCTATGATTCTATGAATTCACCTCACCCTGGAGTTGATGCCTACATTTGGCAGATGTGCCTCCACCACAAGCACCTGTTTGCTGGTTCTTGGAGCAGCCCAGGGTAGTTGGTTCAGAAGCAAGCAGAACCAGAGAGTCCTAAATGTTGGAAAAGGCCTATGGGGGGGTCATCTGGTTCAACTTCCAGCTCAAAGCACCACCAACTTAGATAAGGTTGCTCAGGGCCTCATCCATTTAGTCAATTTCTGAATAGCTACAAGGATGTCTGAGTATACAACTAAAACTGGATGAAATAACACTCAGTGTAAATTGCAGCAGTCCTTGAAAGTGGCAGAGACCAGAGGTCCAAAATAATGTTGTAACAAAACAGAGATGACCACGTGAACTAAACCAATTTATTGAACACAGAGTGGGATTCAGTCGGCTAAACAAGTGTTATGGAGAATCTGCATCTGCTGAAAGGTGCAGGTCTCCCCATCTTGCATCACATCTGCCAATCTGTGCAGATTTCTCTGGTACTCTTCAGGCATCTCATATGGCCTGGGATGCCTATTGCTTATGCAACAGGATGCTGCCCAGATTGTAGCAGCTGCCCGGATTGTAGCAGCTCAAGATTCACGCACATAAACACTGAAGTCACCAGTGCAGGTGTCTGTGTGTGATCTGGGTGGCTAATCTCCTGTTATCGTTAATGGACATAAAACTACCCAACAGAGCCATAAGGGATGTTTCACTCAGCCTAAAAAAGACTAGCATCTTTAAGCAACTGAGTAACTTTCCAGATTTATTAATCTGTACTAAGTCTAATGCCAGTGCTTGAATCTGGAACTAAATCCCAGTCATCTTGAGCTCCCAGACTCACCAAGCTGCCAGAATACATACCATGATTGTATTTTTATGGGATGTATAGTACATGATTCTTAGGAAGCACGTTGTGAAGTAGGTCAGTAAATGGTGGAGCTGTATGTTTACAACTGATTAAGGTGACAAGTACATTAAATATTATGATCTAATAAAGACAACTGCAAGAGAATGTGGGACATCGGCTTCAAAGCATCTGCTAAAATTGGATGTGTTTGGATGCAGGCACAACTCCAAAATTGCTACCACTGCCACTGTAAAACTAGCTAAGGATCCTAATTAAGAAGCAAAATACCTATTTTATATGTTTTTATTTATAAACCAGGAGCAAGGGTAAAGAAAGTGTCTTTGTAAACATTTGTTAATATTGTGATTTTGAAAAGATGAAGCCAGCAGTCATTCAAATGCCGGTCCCTTTTTTTTCCTAGCTTCAGTTTTGATCCATCAATACCACCACTTTTTCCTCTAACTTCAGCTTTTGTTGGTTTTAAGGGTGAAGTTATACCTTGTTCATAATTTGGAAACCATATTGACTACGTAATGCAATCTCTCTAGGAATGAGTTTACAAAATATTTAAAAGCCTTCTTAACTTGAACTACATTTTATAGAGGTGTCACTGTGATTCAGCACGTGATTAGCCATTGATTATTTCAACAGGTATGAGAGATCAAGAGATGCCCTTCAGCCCTTCTCCAAACTGCTGATCTGAGCCATTCTTTGGTTTAGAGAGTTTCTTATCTAGTTCCTGAAGGTCCAAAAATATATATTTAATGGATGTGTTGACCAGAATAGATTTAATTTTAGCATCGAGTGGTGCCTCAGACACTTCCTATGACATGCGTTTCTTTCTAAACATTTTAATTCCAAACACAGAAACAAAGTACCTTGTGACACTTCCACCTCTTCCGTGTCACTGCTTCAAATTTTTCTGCCTATGTGCAGCAATAGGTTTATTCCTGATCTATGAATTTATTTGTAGCTATTGTATTTTTAAATGCCTTCTTCTTGTCTCCAAGTTTATAGGACACAGCTAACCAGACAATTCTTTACCTACTGAATAAAAAGTGAATTCAAATTTTTATTCAAGTGAATAAAAATTTACCAAGTTGTCAAATTTTTAAAATGTTTTACTTATATTTTAACATACAGTTCCTATTCTTTATTTTTGCTTCCATATCTCCTCTTATCTGGGATTGCTTCCTGCCATTATTCTTGATTTCTTCATATCTATGCGACCTGACATTTAGGGCACTCAGAAATCTGCCCACGAACAGTTCCCATTTTGGAGTTAGTTAAACAAAATCTGAAATGTTTTGCTGAAGTATGGCCCAGATATCTCCCCCTGGAAACATAGCTATTTAAGAATCGTAGTTGCATGAAAGATGCTCCAACCTAATATGTATGAAAGGAAGTAATGCAGAAGCATTTATTAAAATAAAATTAAATAAAATCCCCTGTGCATCTTATTTGCTATTTCCTTCATATGTTGCTGCAAAATCTACTTTGGTCTGTACGGTACATCATCAAGTCATATGGCATTGTAAAATACCATCATTTATGAAAAAAGCACACATATAATTTAAATATATAAGTAGTACAAGTATGCCACTTTTTTTCCCCAAATGATAATAGATCACTATAAGGTTTCATTCATGAAGTTAAACATCCTGGAGTAGTTAAACAGGAATTTTACCCCAAAGCAAGTGTACAAGCTATATGAATACCAAGAAGCCAGATGACATGCACAGACAGGAACAGAAGCCTGGGTGGATCAATGAGCTCTATCAATCAGCTCTGTTTTTTGAAGTACAGAGCTTAGAAGAAGAAGAAGAAGAAGGGGAAAAAGAGTTATTTTAGGTATAAGGAAATTATTATTCTCATGAGAAATCTGTTCCAGCACTTGTAATGTCTTCTCTGTGTTATTAAGTCACATCAATAATGCTGTCTCATAATATTTTCCTTAAAGTAAATATAGTGCAAGTGCTATTAGTGTGATCATGTTTCCAACAGCAACACAATAAAAGGAAAAGATGCTTTACAGCTTGTTGAACCCTCTTAATAACATTTAAGTGATGATATATGTATTATGACAAAATAAAATAATTGCTAAAAATAACATGAGGAAAGTATATCTGTGAGCTTTTTTCTGTCATTTTAAAAAAATCAATCAGAAATATAATGATGTTTAACATCTTCAGGCTTGTTCCTGTTATTTAAAGAAAAATCAATGGGACATACAAGGAACATTAGTGCTTTTGAAAGAACATGGTATCATCTGGAGGTTGTTTCTAGCCTCACAAATTCACTGACACATTTTCCATGATAGTTTTATCTCAGATATTCCACCAGCAGTTATCCAGGTGAAATGCTTGCAGCAAAAGTTATTTTTTAGTAAATTCAATAAAAATTTGGAGACTGAGAATTTTGAGTTTAAACCAAATACTAGCATTAGATACCTGATTAGAGTGATTATATTTAGCTAATCAGCTAAGAGAAATAATACTACACCTACGTATTCAGGGCAAACCAGTTTACTCCTTAACCGTGTCGATTTGTGCAATGTCAAATTGTTCAAACTGTGCACATATCTTCCTGGTAGGGTGCAGGCCTAAGATATTTCATATTTTGAAATTCCAATTTCTAATACAATTAAGTGTTTTGAACAATTTCATGATTAATAAACCATCATCAAAATGACTTTCCAAAACACTTTGGTTTAAGAAAAAAAAAAAGTGAGAAATTGTTACTGGGACACAAATTGGACCAATTTTCAAGTCTCCTTGGTGGCCTACAGGACTATGTAATAACATAAAATGGAACCTGAGCAATGAAAAAATATGATCTTTGAAAAGTAGTCCTTGTGGTGGAAAGGTTCATGCGAAAACTGTGTGCCTCGACAGTTGGCATTTTAAGTATGGTTTTACAGCTCTGTCAGGCTATTGAAGTAGGTCAGTGAGGCAAATGGGCAGAATTCACGCATGCAATTTTGGTCATGAGAGCATATCTAAAATAATAGTCAAAGACTGTCACTTTCTAGCAGTCCTCCAGTTTTCCTTGGGTCAACAGTTCTAGTCATGTTCCAGAGAGGTAATTGCTGCTCATCCCTGTATTTGATGTAATAAACAGCAGAGCAAGTGCATTGAACAGCTAGGTGATTAGTTTACAGAGAAAGGAAGATAGATGTCATTACGGCAATGGAGGACTCCTGGATTCCTCAGAAAATTATTCCATAAGCCATGACAAAGAAAATGAAACACCAGACTGCAATGGTATAATTGCAAAGAAACTAGAACGGAAAGGACAGTGACATCAATAATCATCAAAATGATATAGAAGTATGCTAAAAGTCTCATTTGCAACGTATCTACCTGGCCTACAGAAGCAACAAAATATCCATTGTCTAACTGAATGTGTCTCACTGAACCTTGAAAAAATCGTACTGTTTGACTTGTTTCCATGAGCAATCAGTGAGCAATTGTGATTAGACGATGTCTGGTCTACACGCATTTCAGACTGGTCTAATTCGAGTTTCCTAACATCCATTAGCCTCTTTGACTTAATTTCATTAAAAAGAAAAGCAGCTTTTAATCTCCAAGGCCTCACCATGATATGTACTACAGCAGAGCAAGCAAGGACAACTGGACAATTCACTTCAGAAGTGGTAGGTCTTCAGATACAAACTGAGACTCCAATGCCAGACGCTCTCCGTATGTCTCTCTTTCACTGCAACCCTCAGTAATTTCTTCCCATAGAAGTATTTGTATATTCTGAGCAATTATGTAAAGTGCTCCTTGATGGAGAATAAAGAAACCAGAAACATTTGTTATTGTGGACATATAAATAATTCACAGCCAGAGAAGTTACTATATGAACCATTAATTACTCCTCTGTAAGTTCACACCTGACCCTCCCTCAGGTTACTTATTTAAAAGCATATTCTTTAAGTTTTTCGAGGTCCTCTTCTTCAGCCATCAAAACATCTTTGTAGTTCTTCCTTTCACTTGTCACAAATTTTCAACACCATTTTTGAAAGTTGTCCTATAATCACAAGTGCCTCTATAGTTTATAACTAACTGGTAACCTGTTAGGAGGTAGATCTTACCTCAGGCTCTTGCTTCTTCCCCATAATCTTATTTGTGATTAATTTTGCCAGTTAATTTCTCTTCAAGTACATTCTATGTTCACACCATTTCCTTTGCAATGTCCAGCTTCAAGCTGAATTGAGCTGTCCTTCTGGTTCCTACCTTTATTGCAAGGGGAGATTCCCAGATGCTTCTTTTGGGACTGTGCTAAGAGAACTAGAGAATACAGAGGAAAAAAACCTTGAACATCCCAGTTTAGTCAGTGTAGGTAAAATTCATGGGCTCACAAGCCTCACTAGCAATTTAAATAAGTTCTAAATCTCAGATATCTATTTTTTCTCTTCTTGTTCCTAAACAATGTAATAATATGCACATCAAACCCCATAATGTATTCTAAGGAATAGATCTAGGAGAATTCTGAAGATATCAAGCTTCCCCTCCAAAATCAAAAAGACCAAATACACACAAGAGATGACTTAAAGCTATTTCCTCAGTTTTATAGATGAGTTCCTTTGATGTACTTCTCCTGTATCACAAAAATTGGCAAGTTTAGGTTTTTTTATTTGATTCAGGCAGCAACAGATAATTTTTTAATTTCAGGTTATATTCCACAGATGAGGCAACAGATTTCCCTAATGTGATACTTTCTATTGTTAGTTGGAACAGTAGATAAGCAACTTGGATACTACACAACAGGCTGCTTTCATTTATTGTCTACAGTAAAGAGCAAATTTTTTTTAGTAAATGAAAAACAATTTGGAAAGAAAATAAAAAAGCTCTAAAGAAATAAAAAATCCCTTGGCATTAATTTGGTGAGTCAATTCGTGATTTGGTGAGGCAGCATTCAGTGTAGCTGCTAATATATTCTAGACCTGACAAGCACACCAGGCCTGATGCAGGACCAAGAGAAGCTGAAGATTGCCCTTCAGTAAAAATCCGACTGATACTTTAAAGCTGAGCTAGAAAATTGGAGATGGGAAAGACAAAAGTAAAATTCATTGTCTTATCCTGTGAGGCAATTCTAATTATTTCTAAGAGGTCAACAGAGCTTAATACTTAAGATTAAAGTGCAGGTTAGAAAAATAGTATGTTTTGAGTGTAAGACTGGAAGAAGAAAAAAGGAAAAGAAAGCAAATTACAGAGTCACAGAATGGGAGGGATTGGAAGGAACCTTCGAAGAACATCTAGTTCACCCCCCTGCCAAAGAAGGTTCACCTACAGCAGGTTGGACAGGAAGGCATCCAGGCAGGTTTTGAATATCTCCAGAGAAGGAGATTCTACAACTCTCTGGGCAGCCTGTTCCAGCGTTCTGTCACCCTCAAAGTAAAGAAGTTTTTCCTCATGTTGAGAAGGAATTTCCTGTGTTCCAGTTTGTGCCCATTGCCCCTTCTCCTGTTGCTGGGCACTACTGAAAAGAGTCTGGCCCCATCCTCTTGACACCCACACTTTAGATATTTATAAGCATTGATGAGATCCCCTCTCAGTCTTCTCTTCTCCAGGCTAGAGACCCTGGTCTCTCAGCCTTTCCTCATAAGAAAGGTGCTCCATTCCCTTGATCATCTTTGTAGCCCTCCACTGGACTCTCTCCAGCAGTTCCCTGTCTTTCTGGAAATGGGGAGCCCAGAACTGCACACGCTACTCCACATGTGGCCTCACCATGGGAGAGTAGAGGGGGAGGATAATCTCCCTCGACCTGCTGGCCACGCTCTTTTTAATGCACCCCAGGATGCCATTGGCCTTCGTGACCACAAGGGAACATTTTTGGCTCATGGTCAACCTGTTGTCCACCAGGACTCCAAGGTCTCTCTACTTTCCAACACGTCAACCCTTATGCATGGCGTTATTCCTCCCTAGGGGCAGGACCTTACACTTGTTGAATTTCATTCTGTTCCTCCCAACACTGTCCAGCCTGTCCAGGTCTTGCTGTATGGCAGTACAGCATTCTGGTGTGTCAGCCACTTCTCCCAGTTTTGTGTTATCAGCAAACTTGCTGAGGGTACACTCTGTCCCCTCTAGGTGATCTTCAAGGTCCCTTCCAACCTAAACCATCCTATGATTCTATGATTCCTATTAGGAAACCTTTTGTTGGGAAAATGCACATTTTACAAAAGTTATTGATAACACTGCCACTGAATTTAAAATGTGGATTGGATGTCTGAGGTTTGAAGTGACCTCTGGATGTCATCTGGTCCAGCTCCCCTGATCAAGCAGGACCACCTACAACAGTCTGCCCAGGACCATGTCAAGATTATTTTGTATATCTCCAAGGATGAAGATTTCACGACCTCTCTGGGCAACCTGTCCCTGTGTTTGGTGATGCTGAAAGTAAAAAAGTGTTTCCTGATGTTGAAAGGGGAACCTCCTGTGTTTCAGTGTGTGCCCATTGTCTCTGGTCCTGTCCCTGGGCACCAGTGAAAAGATCCTGTCTTCTTTACACCCTCCCTTCAGATATTTGTACACATCAATGAGTTTTCCCCCTGAAATGACTTTCTCCTCCCAGGGTAAACAGTCCAAACTCTCTTAGCCTTTCCTTATATGATGCTCTTGTAACTTAATCATCTTTGACACCCTTTGCTGGACTCTTTCCAGTATGTTTATGTCTCTCTTGCCCTGGGGAGCCCAGAACTGGACCCAGCACTCCAGGTGTGGCCTCACCAGAGCTGAGGGGAAGGATCACCTCCCTCCACTTGCTAGCATTACCTAATGCAGCCCAGAATACCACTAGCTGCCTTTACAGCAAAGGAACATTGTTGGCTTATGTTCAAGTTGGTGTCCACCAGGATCCCCAGGGTCTTTTCTGCCAAGATGTCTTCCACCTGTGTTGCCCCCAGCATACATTGGTGCATGGGGTTGTTCTTCCCCCGGTGACTTTGCACTTCCCTTGGTTGAACATCATGAGGTACCTGTCAGACCCTTTCTCGAGCCTGTTGTGGTCTCTCTGGATGGCAGCACAGCCCTCTGTCATATTAGCCATTCCTGTCTTACTCCCTGCTCTCAGGATCCTGAACTCCACCATCACATTGTCATTGAAGCCACAGTTGCCTTTGACCTTCACATCCCCAATGAGTGTCTCCTTGTTGATGAGTATAGAGCACCTTTCCTTGTTGGCTCCTCTGTCACTTAGGTCAGGAAGTTATAATAGGTGCCCTCCAGGAACCTGCTGGGTTGCTTATGCCATACTGTTATTGCTCCCTCAGGTATCAGGGTGGTTGAATGAAGACCATGAAGACCAGGGCTATGAACCTCAGGCTACTTCTGGCTGCCTGTAGAAGGCCTTATCCACTTCTTCCTGGTCAGGCAACCTGTAGCAGATAACCACTGTAATGTCACCCTTACCTGTCTTCTCTTTACTGCTTACAGGATTCATTTGGCTCATTGTCTATCCCCAGTCAGAGCTCCATGCATTCCAGCTGTTCTCTCACGTAAAAGATAATTCCCCCTCCCCATCTTCCTGGTCTGTCTTTCCCACGAAGCCTGTATCCCTCCATTGCAACGCTCCAGTCATGTGAACCATCCCACCACATCTCCATGATCCCAACACCAGCATAACCCTGCAGCTATTCTATAATTCCTGTTTATTCCCCATGCTGTGTGCATTAGCATACGGATTCATATCCAACTCACTACAGAAAAAGTAGTATATAACTTTAATGCCTACTATCATCAGATAGCAGCACAATGATGAAAAGCTAGTTTCCAAAGAAAACAGACAAAATGGAAAGTGAGACAGAATGGGTAAGTTTATCGTTTATTAGAGTAGTCTGTGGAAAAGAGAACTTATGGGACACACGAGACCTAAATACAATTTTTCAAAGGAAATATTATCCCCTGTTCATGACAGAGGAAATTATAAGAAAGCTTTCTAGTCCTTTATTATATGGTAGATTATTCCATCAATGACTTGAGATCAGGATTTCGGCAGCCAAAATGAAAAGATAAGAGTTCAAATGCTGTGTTATTGGTTTTTACATATCTATCTTAGAGTCTGCCTGGCACAAGAAGTTTTTGATGGAAATTATTTATTCCAGCTAGGAAAATGCTCAGGGCATCAGCTCTGAAACAATCATAGACAATGCAGTAGTTTGAGGGAGTGAGTATCAAAGAGCGTAACTGATTATGGGAATAAATTCTGGGTAGTTACAAAAAAGGATTCCAGTCACAAGTCACACAGCAATTGCAGTCAAGCCCCACACAACATGTGTATATTTTGTGACAGTTTTATATGCTGTAAAGAGCAAATGTGTTATCCTTAGTTTGGCTGAGTTTTTGGTACAGACCATTATAAAAAGCTAGCAAACATACCATACATAGTTTCTCTCAGCTTTCTCACTCACACTTAAAGCCTTTTTTATTTTGTACTGCCAGGTAGATTTCCGTGTCCTGTGAGATATGAATGAGAGGAACAGGAGTGGTAGAGGGGAAATCCTGTCTTGCATGCAGTGTATGAGAATTGTGCAAATATATCACTACTTTTGTGCAGGGAAGAAATTATTTAAAGTCCATATTTTTACTATTAAAAATTAGATAGTAATTAGACAGTATTACTATACAAGTATAACATTTGCCATTAGTTTTGGGTTGGTTTTTTTTTTTTTATTTGTAAGATTTGATTCTTTCTTTTCTCAATTTAAAAGGTCTTGAAGGAAGAACATGTTTAAAT
Organism: Charadrius vociferus; assembly: GCF_000708025.1. Lineage (NCBI taxonomy): Eukaryota > Metazoa > Chordata > Aves > Charadriiformes > Charadriidae > Charadrius > Charadrius vociferus. The sequence continues at coordinate 522,223 of NW_009649320.1, read as the reverse complement.
GTAAACAAATTTATCCACTGGTCTAACATTAAAATTCTAGCACGTAAAATACAACCATCCAGAAAGACAAGATTCCTTTATATTTCAGAGAAAAAGGTTAAGGATTTGTGTGATGATGAGTGGTAATATTCACTGTCAACTATTCATGTAATGTATTTCTTTTATTTGTAAGCATCTCTTAAGTGTTTGGATAGGATTCAGCTGACTGCATGTCAGAATCTATAACATAGATGTGTACATCTCTGTTAATCAGTGTGGGTATCTTTATAGTTAATGGAAAGAAACAGGCATTTCTAGAACGTGATTCACCTTGTCCCAAAGTAGACATCTATGTTTGGTGAAAACTGTCACCCCTGGAAAGCACATTTCTCTCATTACAGTAGAGGGAGTTCGGGATTATTAGGTCATACGTAGACACCTACAGTCAGATGTAGACAACTAAAATCAGGGGAGAGAAGATTTCCGTGTTCTTCCTCTGTGCAAATGACCTAAATGTTGAGTCTTGTCACGTAGCTTACCATCAGCACCTGCTGTTCCAAACTGTATGATATGCCTTGATATTAAATGGTGTGTAAATTGAAAACAGGGAGTCCTAAATTATAAAACATAAAATTGTTGAATATAACTCTACTTTGCCGTTCATAGCTTTGCTGTCCTTTTACCTCATATTGGACTGGAGCACTAGCAGGTAAGAATGCAAGCACCTGGCAGATTATGGGATGGTGGTTCAGGAATATATGTGGGTGTTTCATTACCAGAGCTCCCCAGGTTTAAAGACTTACTGTTAGCCTACAGGTTAAAGAAAACTTCTTTCTTCATCCAATTTGTGAAATTCTCTCCTTGTTTCCTTTATTTTTGTAAAAGCATTCTCATTTCCTTTACTTTATTGCACCATTCTTACAAACTAAAAACTCAATTTTCAGATTAAATCAAATACACCATACACTCAAATGGTGTATCACTCCATTCAGGGTTTCAACATAACTACAAGTACTTGATCTCTAAGACCTTATTTTAATTGTGCGCCATGGAAGCATTTCTGATCTCATGAGTCCATATGCACACACCTGCCGTGTCTCAACTGAATCCTGGGTGTAGAGAGAGCAGTATCCTTTTCTTTCTGGTCTCAACTATTCCCTCCTTGTTTTTTTCTGGAAAGGTGGAAGATCATGTGCGTAAGCCAGATGAGACCCTTGACGGAGTCCAGTTTAGTAGCTAACTGAGACACCTGATGGACTAAATTTTTAAGGTGCCCCACAACATGCATATTCTATACTTGGTTTCATGATTAAAAGCTTGAGGAGGCTATGGTGGGAAGAGTCATCCCAATGACCTCCCAGAACACAAATGAACAGTTTTGTTTATTTTGAGAAGTGATACACAAAACAAGTCCAGCTCAGAGTCGAGGGCAAGGAGTGGAGAAGTGTGCATCACTGAGTTATCACTGCAGGGAGAGCTGTCTAAGCAGAGCTCAGTTACTCAAATTACATTTAGCCAGGTCTAACACCTAGGGCTCCTCAGGAGAAATTGTCAGGTAAGAAAAGAAAACACTGGCATGATTCTCAATTGTTTCTTATTTGTTAGTGGTCACTCTAACTCAGTGTGACAAGAGAATGACTGCAAGTAGGTGTGACTGAGTCCTGTCTGACTGAAAGGGAATATGTTTGCACAACCGCATAAGAATGAATACCATTACCAAGAGCCTGCAGAATGTGTATAATTTAGGGCATTGACCTCTGCGAAAAGCTACAGGTCCAGTGCCGAATCGCCCCAGATCTTGTGTATGTTTCAGTTTGAACCCATGTTTAAAAATAACAGGAGAGTCTACATTGGAAGCATATCTTATTCCGTCTCCCAGAAAAGCCCTAAGGAACTGTGTATGTTTACAAAATTCCATTACTTGTACAGTGACTTTTTCCACTAAATAGTACAAGAAGGTACTCTGCTGCCTATATTATTTTTTTGTTGTTAAATGGCATAGTGATTTAGAAGTATGAACATTTTATGGAACTGATTCATTAGCTGAGCTAGTAGAGCTCCATTTGTGGGTTTGCAACATCAAAACATTCCTGGTTTTCCATTAATTAATGTGTAGACATTTATAGTACATCCACATATAAGTGGCAGCAAACTTCTGAAGCTGTTACATGTCCTAGAATATTTGCGCATTTTGTCTGGTAAGGAATATTGACAAGTGCCAATGGGTGCAGTAAAAGAAATTGACAGTATAAAGCCAGCCTTTCTTCCTCACTGTCTGTGGGGATTAGAGAAACAAGGCACTGAACACAAGGGAGGATTTTTTCTTTCCTGATGTAATAACTCTATGTAAATGATGTTTCAGGTAGCCTAGTAAAATTGGCATCTTAAACAGAAAGGAGGCAATTTAAAATCTAGACGTGAATAAATTCATACCATCTGATAGAGAACGCTGTGACTAAGTGTTTAACTTTCAAATAACCGGTAATTTTATGTAAAGGTTTTAAATGAAATGAATACATTTTAGGGCATAGTGTGGGTTTCAGGATTTCCAGCTGCCGCCCCAAAAAGCAGCCATTAGAATCCAAGCTTCCAATTAATGGTGAGCTGCATGCAGTACAGCGCTGGCTTAACAATTCTGAACAGAAAGGTTTCAAACTAGATAACAACCTGTGGGCTGTAAACAGAGTAGGCTTAAGTCTTGCTGATTTTAATGTGGTCTGATCAAGCAGACTGTAAATGAAAGACTCTCCTCTATCTTGCCCACTAATTTGAATTGCGCTCATTTGACTTGTTTCCAATAGCAGCATTATTACTTAAACATATATAGTATCATAAATGAAGAATGAAAAATATCCTGAAAGAGGTATGGTGGGTTTTTTCTTAAACTAAATATGCACGAAAAGAATGTTCCTGGGGATGAAATGGAGGCTTATGTAGAAAAAATAGGCTGCTCTGTAACACATTTCCCTTATTGTTTACAAAATTTCCCACTAATTGCCTATTCAACCAACCTTTCCCTGACCCCCTTTTTTCTCTACTTTTTTTTTTTCACCACATGTGTAGGGTTACTGGTCAGATGGATTGTGTTTAATGGGAGCTGAGGGACATGCAAAGTTCGGATGGAAGAAAACTGAAAATTAAAAAAATGACAACAATCTACTTCAAAAATATTTCAGAGCCCAGGAGGAACAATGATGATAGAGTCACCTGAGTGGGGAAAGTTTTTACAGACTAAAATCATTGGCTAGCTTTATTCATGTTTACTCCTAGCAATAGTTACTGCACTATTATCACAAGTTCCTCAGCCACATTGTATATATTTCCTCAGTATGCCCTTCTTCATGGGACAAAAATTGCTTTCGCAGGGTGAGATACCACAGTACCACATGACATTTTGTGAAGCCAAGACATGGCTGATTATGTCCTTTTCACTGGTATCTAACTTTGCTGGTGTAATACCAAACTGTTAACTATGAGAATGTCAAGATGAAAGTACAAAGTGTGGGGACCGGCATCCCACTACAGGGAGCTCTACAGCTTCTGAGACATCAGGCCAGATTTGAGGTGTTGTCCCTCCACTCTGTATGTCTGTTGTTCCAACATTGCTCCAGTTGCTGCTTTCATTGTCATTTCAGTGTCACGAAAATACTGTCTAGCAAAGGAGGACTTCCATGAGAGTTTTCTTGCTGAAGGAACAGTTCCATGTGGTCTCCCGGGGGCCTTGGGAGAGTGGAAATGTAAGGCGAACTGCTGGCTGGAAGAAGGGAACTAGCTTGGTGAAGGACTGGGTAAATCACAGGTCCTGGCTTAAGGCTTTGTCCAGATGCAGTTCTGGAGGCAGCTTTTCGTGGTCACAAAGTTGGTGGGATGTTAGGAGTAAAGGTCTTTGGAGGCTTGCACTAAGATTGCACAGCTAGGTGGACAAGGAGACTGCTGTGATAGACAAGGTCAGAGCATGTGGATCTGGAAAGAAAACTACAAATCAGGAACACATATGTCTCAAAATTATATTATTTCCCTATGAAATGCACATGGAAGACTAAAATGAAAGAGCATAAGGTAAGATAATATAAAATAAAAAAATAAAAAAAGAAACAACTCCCTGCCCAGTCCTACTCTTCTCTGCAAAACAGATACTTAAACAAAGCCAGATAGATACTCAGCATTCTCACTGAGCAGAAAATGTTTGGCATTTTGACACCTGTTTTCATCTGGACAGGCACAGCAGGTTATGAAAAAATATATGAATAACACAGACAATATAAAAATGAAAAAAATCAATGTATGAATTTAATTTTGATTTACTCATATGGCATATCAACATTTTCTGCAACAAAGCCATTTTTTGGTGCATTATCCCTCCATATCAAGAGTAAAGTTACTCCATGACCACTGGAATTAGTGCAGCCTTCTTTCCTATGGTTTTATGTTCTTTGAGCCATCAACCATCTCATGATTACAATAATCTCCATTCCCTTCTGTGTGCTCCCTGATTAAGAGGCAACCTCAAGATGGCTAGTCTGAAGATAAACCTGTGATATTCAACTGAGCAGTCTTTATGTGCCTATTAAGTCATACCTGTCAGTGGAGGTACTGCTCTGGATCCATCTCCTCTGACAAGACACTGGTGTGCCTCAAAACTACAAAAAGTAATTAACTTTGATACATTTACTCCTTTGGTGGTTTTTTTTTTTTCAGTTTAATAAATATGGCCCAGTACGCTGAGAAATTATTTAGGAAGACAGATAAGTGAGATGGATAAACAGCAGAGCTCCCTAAGTTTACAGCTCTGCAGACTAAAAAAAATGAGTTTGGGCGTGACTGTTTGTTGTTGTTTGGTTGGGTTTTTTTAACTAAAAATATATTTCTGTTCAAGTTTTTCTATTCTGAGTACTTGATGCTGAAAGTCTCCACTGCATGTGCTCACTGTAGGTTGTTAAACACTGAGCCCATTTGAAAATTGCACAGCTCATCATAATCTGGCTCATAGTGCAACTGCAAAAAAAAAAAAAAAAAAGAAAAAAAGAAATAGTTTGCAAAAGCTTTGTGCTAGAAACATTTTTATATTTGTTCATGTTCTATCTGGAAAGCAAATGGTGAACAAAAAACTAACCAACCAAACAAATAAGAAGACTGAACTGATTGCCTAAGTGAGTCAAAGCAGATAATTAATTTGGCCAGCATAACTACAGTCCCAGATGAGTTTTTGGCCAGGACGGTAGTGCTAATATATTTAAGCTTGCCAAGTATGCAATGGGATACAGCCACTAAACTGCAATGGGATACAGCCAGGACACTGGCTTTCCCTCCAGCAGGTCTATATGCAGGTCCAAAAATGCAAGGCGCCGCTGCATGCCTGGGCCAGGGAAAGTCCAAGGCTGCCCTGTTGACTTGTGACCGTGACCACCTCCTGCCGTACCCCGAGCCATCTCTGGAGAGCTCCTGGGCAATCCTAACCCAGCCTGACCCTGACCTCATTTAGCTTGTGAGGGCTTGTCCTGGTTTGTGGGACACAGGACTAATTTATCTTCTAATACTTGGGAAAACTGCACTTTTAGAAGTCTCTGGTGTCTGAATTTGTGAAAATATTTACTTTACAGCCAGCTATGGTGTGTGGGTCTCAAGGTCTCAGTGTTTTTGAGCTAGCCAGGTGCAGGGATGAGGAGGAGCGAGACCTGGGCACTTGACCCAAACTGGCCAACAGGATTATTTCATACCATCAACGTCACATTCACTGTAAATTAGAAAGCTTTCTGTGAAGCTCTCTCTCTCACTTGATGGCTGCCATCCCAAGAACTTCGTGCCCTGATGCTGGACTCCTGAGGCCTTCCTCTCCTCCTGAAGCTGTAGCGCTAGCAGTGTCCCACATTTGCTGTCCACTGCTGGGAGTGCACAGCTTCCTACTGATAGCATTGGCTGAGTATAATCTTTGCATATTCTGTATTGGTGTTGGCATCAATATTGGTTCTTTAGTGCTGTTCATGCTAATTATCTAATCTTATTCTATTAAATCTGTTTATACTTCAGCCCCTGGGTTTCCTCGTTTTTCCAGATGACCCTTCCTGGGTGGGGAGGGGTCATCGGGTGATAGAACGATTGTCTAAAGGACAACAAATTGTTATGGGTCTCTCAAACCATAACAGGGCTGATGAAGTATTGTACAATTGCCCTATATGGCATAGTTTCAGCTTAAAGGAATTTATGTAAATCACAGTGGAAGAAAGAAGGCTTGTTGTCTATCTGGTAAACAAGAAACCCAGAACCCTCTGTTGTAGATATTTTGCTGAACGTCTACCAACTTTCTGCAATATTTTTAGAATGTCTCAAAGCTTGGAATTTCTACCTCACCTTATTCTGACATTTCATTGTTTAATTTTTCTGTGCTTTAGAAGGAAAATCAATCCCAAGAAATGGGAATCATAAAAACATAATAATTTCTTTCCAGAGCATTATATATTGCATTTTGTTATGCACTGCTTACATTATTCACTGCATTGTTTAGTATACTGTGTTAGTGACATCTCAAAAGTTAACAGTGAAATAAGTAAAAGAGTCAATTAAGTTAAGAGTGTTTTCAAAAATGTTTATGGGCCACTAGTTGGTCATACTTGAAACATTCTTTTCACAACAAATCAGTATTAGCAAAGCAGTTTAGCTAATATAATCAGCTATTTTGTAAATATTTGCTGAATATATTGAATATTTATATTAATGCCTATCAAAAGCTGACTGTAATAATTCCCAAAACTTTTTTTTTTTTAAAAAAAATTGATTTGTAGGATAATATGACATGGTGATGTGTTCATATTTTTCAGCTGTCTTGACTGCACACAGTATACCTTGTTTATTTTTTGGGGTAAAGGTGATCCATAATTTCAAAGAAAAATTCTTAGATGTTAAAAAGTAATATGAATAGCATTAGGATTGCATGTGATGCAATTCCAGCCAATAAATGAGAAGAATTTGTAAAGAGAAGTGATAGCAGGTTTGTCTACTTTGTATTCATAGAATCATAGAATTGTTTAGGTTGGAAGAGACCTTAAAGATCCTGAATACCTGAAAGTATTCTTGGACTACAATTCCTAAAAGAGCACTAGGAAACATCAACATGAAATAAGGAAGGTAATTAACTTTTGATTATATTAACTAATGGAATTTACTGTATGTCCCAGCTTCTAGAGCAAGCATTAACTTTTCAAGCATCAAGCAATGAGCAGTGATTCAAGGTGTCCTAAACTTCTACTACAGAGCTTTACTCCTTATTAGGCTAAACCTTTAACTGTGAATATATCCATGCCATTTATGTGTATGAAGCTCTGCAGGATATCTCTGTTTTTCTGTTGGCAGAAACAAAAACATACTTTTGACCCACATTCTTTGCAGTTTATAGACTAGTCCTGTATTCCACCACCATGAAAACCCCGAAATCTACAACCAGAACAGGAAATTTCACACACACCTCTCTGTCTAGAGTATACAGCAACCATAATGGTTTCGTTATCCTCAGATGCTATGTGGAGAGACTGGTCCTTACAGAAAGGGATTGGGTTTGTTACCTACCATGTTCCAGTTGACTGTAATTGCTCAATACCTACACATAGTTCTTAAGCTTGCAGGCTTACTTTCATAGCAGATCTCCATTTGTCTACCACAGCAGGAAGTTAAACCAAGTTCCTTGTAATTGGTTCATTTCCTTAGGGCTGAATTATGGTTTCTACATTTTGAAGCACAGGGGGATGGCTAGCAGCCTTGACTTTAAGCTGTGAAGAAGGAGGTGTTATGACTGGAAAATGTTACTGTAGGAAGTGAACTTCAAAGACCAAAGGAGGAGCAAGTGCCAAGCGCCCTTTTGACAGGCACCTTAACCACCACATAAATAGACCTCCCACTTAACTAAACTCACAATATTAATTAATTATACCATGGGAAAACTGTGCCCTCTTTAGGCGTGCAACTGCGGCATCTTCGCTTTCCCAATATACTAGACATATATGTATATATTTACAAACTTAAAGGCTTTGCCTCTATTTGTGGATGGCAGACATATCACTTGCAATGTAACCCACCAGGAGTACACATACCTACACAAACTGACACACGGCTTTTATGAAAAATTACTTTCGGTTTTGCTGGTTTTCCTTAGAAAAAAAACCTGACAGCATAGTAAGAAAGCATACATTGACGTTTATTTATCGCCTTCAAAAAGAACAGCACAAAATGAGCAAAAGTGAACAAAACTATATGTATTTCTGCTTTTTTTATGTATACAGCTTATTTTCTTTACTAACTCTTTAATTTCGTTTCATGTCTTTTATTTAAGAGGTTAATTTGTACTTTAAATCAACAACATTTCTGTAATTTGTTAGGAGGTTTTGTCTGTGTTTTTTTTTTAATATTGTCTTTCATGATATTGAGAAATTATTTCACAACAAACAAATTTTTTATTTTCCTGGAGTGGTTAAAAATCATTATGGGAAAATGCGGTTTTGTTCATAATGTTAAGTTATTTTAAACTATTACTATTTATTAGTTTTAGTTTTCACTTCTGAACAATCAAAAGAAGTTAAAATTACCTTATTTTCCATTTGAAAAGCAGTTAGTAAATGTGTCAAAGTGGAGAAAAATCTACTCGGACATAAAGTCACTATTTGAAATTTGTAGAAATTAGATAAAATTTTGGTTAACAGAGGTATTTGGTAAGTAAAGGAAAGCAGATTTTCTGCATTTAACAATTTAACCACAGGAATACACTTTTTTTTTTTCTTTTTTATTCAGATAGAAAAAATAAATGTTTTTTTTCCTTCATGAATCCTTAATTCATTTCAGACCAGCCATTCTCAAGGTGAAACCACTACAGAAGGGGAAGAGAGATTGTTGATAAGTTCTTACATTGTTGTGAAAAGATGTACTGATCTGGTTAAAACTCTGTAATTCACACTTCCTAACTGGGACACAGTTATTTATAGGTGAAACTAGACTTTAGGTGAATAAAAATACTTCTTGGGAAGGAGAGGAATAGCACATTATTGGTTTAGGACATCTTTATGCAGTTGTAATGACACTTATGCTATGGGATGTCACTATTTTTATTTTTTAATTTTTTTGCGTGGGAGAAAAGTTTACCTGACTTAAAAATTATTTGTCACGATAGCTGTAATTACTTTTGTATGCAAATTAAATTTGAGTAATATATCTGGCTGAAAAGAACATCTTCTACATGAACATTCATATTTTGGGAGTTACCTTCAGAACAAGCCTAGGCCCTTTCCACAAGATAAATGAAGCAGATACCCCATCATGCCCATGTAAGACACCCACATGACAGAGCTGAAACCTCCTCCAAATCAGGCATGAAAGGTATTTGAAGTTACGTGCTTTATCTTCATAGCTCTCAGCAGTCACTTTTCAGGTTAAGTTTGATTCAGATTTTCAGCTTACATTATATATTGTCTAACAGCTAAATGATTTTTTTATCATTTATAAAAAAAGAAAAAAGTCTATTCTCCATACCAGAATCCCCTCTGTCCTGGTGATTGCAACATTTTTTTAAAAGGTAAGAATTTCAAGTCCCTGACCTGAATTGGGTTTATGTGGCTGCTTAGACCAGTAGACTACAAGTCACTGAAATTCTGCAAGTCCTTGAAAGGTAAACAAGATCTGGGTGTTAATGAAATGTTCTGTTAAGCATAGAATACTCTTTATCATTTGTAGATTTCACAATTAAAATTTACTATTTATATTGATTTAATTGTGTTCTCGTGGCTTTTTTCTGTATTTTTCCTGAAGGTATATTCTGTTTCTCACTCCACCACAGTTGTACCTGCATTAATGAAGACAGACTAAATGAAAGAGATATCAACATGGAAAAGTTCAGGCGTATGGGACTGCATAACACTCCATTATTTCTCCATCTATAGAAAAGGCTTTTGACACATTTGAATGTGAATAATTGCTTGTTGAGCAGCAGCTGAAGCAAAACACAATGCCTTACATGCTTCATCATCTACTGCTGCAAAAGGCATGAGGAGAGGAGACATACTGGCAGGTGGGAAAAGTTCTCTGGACAGCTCAAAAAAAAGTTTGGAAAAACATGTCCCGCATCTTAGGACAATAACTGTATGTGTTCTACCCCACCTCACGCCAGAGTCCCTTGACAGACAAAGCCCAGAGGTAAGTCCACCCCACTAACCTCCTCAGTAAGTAGAAAGAAGCCTTCTGAATCTCAAGGCCATGGGACTGCCCTGGGTACTCCCTTTGGTACATGCCAAGTCAGTACTTCAAATCATATGCTACCGTTTCTAGAGATGGGAATGGGTAAGATCTGGATAACAGAAGCTAAAATGAGGCTATGCTGCTTCTCCTTGATGTTGGATACTAATGATCAGGAAAAAGTGTGTGTGTTCCCCCAGAGACACTGAAAGGTGGTGCTGTCAAGCACTGACAGATATCTGTCCTGACCCACAGAAGTGGACCAGTATAGCCAGTCACTGTGGATAACCCATGGCTACTTTATATCCCCTAAATCACCTGACTGCTCTCCAGCACAGACCAAGCTCCAAGGTTTCCCAGGAACCATCTGAATGACTCTGTCAACACTTACAGAAGAGGTTGTCTACACAGCTATCTGTGACCCCAATCACCAGCCGCTGGCTCTAGTCACATCCAGGGAAAACACCCTTCATGACACTTCTGGGAGCTGAGGGTCTTCTTTCTGACTTGGTAGAAGGCCATCTTTCATTCAAATCCTAGAATAAGTTTTCCAAACTGTCTTTCTGCCAAATGTCAACTCATGCAGGTTTCCTTAAGAAGCTTCTGCTTACAAAACTTTGAGAGCAGGGTGCTCTGCAAGGTCTTCCTTCCTCATTCTGCTGTGCTTGGTCATGCCAGGCTTGTGAGGGAGGAATGCCCCAGTGTGTCTGCAGCTACCTGGGACAGAAGAACTGCAATGACATCTGAGTGGTTGAGAGTTGTCTCTGTAAATAAACAAGTCACCCAAGCAAGCCAAAGTATTCAAATTCAGTAGAAAACACCAATGACAGTCTTATAATGGGGTGAAAAAGTGATGACTTGGGGATACTGATCATCTTGTTTCTAAGACAGTTCTACAACACTTGCAAATAATAAATAAGAAAGATCTTGAATACCAACATTCAGGCAGCAGTGATGGTTGTGACTCCAATCTCGTCTCATGCTTCCCCTTAACACCTGCTGTTGTCCTTCATCCAGATCCAGAAGGTTTAGAAAGATTAATCTTCCCCTGGGTTAGGCTATAATCCTGAAAATGTTTTGATACATTGCACGTATACTGACTGGAATCTTACCGGGCTGCTTGCAAAACCGAAATTACAACTTCTGCAAGTTCATCTTATAATCACAGACTTGTGGGCTACATGGACAGAAATACACTTTTGTCCTCTGATACTTTGCACAACGATGACTTTATTCTTGCAAATTAATTCAGATAGTTTTATAGCTCATAATGTACTATTTGTGTGTACAAGGCCGCTCAAGCTACTGTCTGGGTAGTTAGAGTTGTCAGAGTCTATGGAAAATCATTTATTTAAAGGGATGTTATTAGGCCTGTTTATTCAGAAAGAAGGATATTATCAGAGCTGTTGTCCAAACAGATTGACTGCAGGTTTGCATTTAGGCATCATTATAAATATTGGTAATGTTTTGTAAAGCTCCTTGGAATTTGTGTCCTATTGGTTGAAAGACATACTTCTTTCAGAAAGGAAGCAAAACTGGGGAACTGCCATTAGGCTCAGATAAAAACTGATGTGCCTCTTTTATGCCCAAACATTTCAACTCTAATAAGAGTTCCTGCTGCACATACCATATAAATTAGAAGACCAAGCTTTCGTCCCTTTCCTCAATACTTGTCTGTCGTCTCTACTGGCAATGCAGCATTATCGCCCCTAAAACTGAAAAATGTATTTCTTTTAAAAAGTATAACTTTGTTTAAAGCAGGCGGTAGAAGCATGAAGCATTCACAGTTTCCTAGTGTTCAGAAGAGACTCAAGATGTGCACCTGGCCCTAACGGATTGTTCCCGCTCCCTTACCAGGAAAATGGGAACATTAGAGGTAATTACAGAATTCCCGCAGCTCCCACTGACAGCAGGATGGTGTTGTATCCCTACTTGGTAAACACAGACTAAGAAAGTGTCTTGCAGAGCTCCCAGTCAAAAGAGACAAGACAAACTGAAAGCAGGACAAAGCTTTTTTGCTTTGTCATAATTGCCATTTTTACTAGCAGAAGGATAACACTACTAATAACTATACCATAATTAGTACAACCACAGAAAAAAAAATATGCAGACAAAACACTTGGAAAGGAAAATGAAGGGCCAAAGTAAGTTATGAAAGATTTTTTTTTTGTTTTTATTTTAACCATTACCACTAATGCTTTATAAAAATAGACATTTTGTTTAAAATATTTGTGAAAAAAATAATGAATGTGCCTTTCTCTTCCCTTTCATGAATGAAATCAGAGTGTAAACCAACAATAACTCAGTTAAGGGAACTTCAAAAGATCTTGGCTCAAAATGCCTAAAATGACTCGTTTAAGTAAGTGGAAAATTAGATACTAGAGCTCCCCATGCTTTCATACCAGAACTCAGGTTCAGAGTGTTGAGTTTTCTTCCCTGATAACTTGTATTATATAGGAAAAGCCTGGCAACAAATAAAGCTTTCGACTCTATCTAATATGAGTACTTATTTTAGAGAAAACATTTTTTTTTTTTCACTTATAGAGCACTTCAGGCTTCAGAAATATTATGTGAACTATGTCTTTTCATTTCTTAAGTATGTGACTGCTTCCAGAGGCTGACTGAAAGCTTCCAGCTCCCTTTATCATCTGTTGGATCCCAACAAGTCAGGGCAGTTACCAGAAAGGGGAAAATATTCCAATATTATTTTAAATTATTCACTGGAGAGGGTTTTTTTCTGAGCTTCACCTACAGATTATCGAACTACAAGAAAATGTCTTACCGAGCTCCCTAGGGTGCATCCCCAGGAGCAAGAAATCAGGCAAAGGAGGCAGGAGACCTGCATGGACGAGCAAGGAGCTTCTAGAAAAACTCAGAAGGAAGTTTACACAATGTGGAAAAAGGGACTGGCCACTTGGGAGGAGTATAGGAACGTTGTCACAGTATGCAAGGATCCAACGAGGAAGGCTAAGGACCACTTGGAATTAAACCTGGCAAGGGATGTCAAGGACAATAAGAAGGGCTTCTTCAAGTACATCAGCAGTGAAAGGAGGACTAGGGAAAATGTGGGCCTGCTGCTGAATGAGATGGGCGCTCTGGTAACAGAGGATGCAGAGAAGGCAGAGTTACTGAATGTCTTCTTTGCTTCAGTCTTTACTGCTAAGCCCGGCCCTCAGCCTTCCATTATTTGTCTTCAAAACCATGAAACTTTGGCTGCCAGGGCTCTAAGTGCAGCATCACTTTTTCCAGCGTCACACTTTGCCACCTCTTTCATCCCTTCCTGATGGGATGCACCCACGAGTGCTGAGGGAGTTGGCAGATGTTATTGTGAAGCTGCTCTCCACCATATTTGAAAGGTCTTGAAGAACAGGAAAGGTGCCTGAGGACTGGAGGAAAGCTAACATGACACCAGTCTTCAAAAAGGGCAAGAAGGAGGACCCAGGAAACTATAGGCTGGTCAGCCTCACCTCCATCCCTGGAAAGGTGATGAACCAGTTCATTCCGGGTGTCATCTCTGAGCATGTAGAGGAAAAGAAGGTTATCGAGAGTGGTCAACATGGATTCACAAAAGGGAAATCATGCTTGAACAATCTGACAGCCTTCTATGATGGCATGACTGGCTGGGTGGATGAGGGGAGAGCAGTGAACTTCAGCAACTACCTTGACTTCAGCAAGGCTTTTGACACAATCTCCCATAACTTCCTTCTAGGTAAGCTCAAAAAGTGTGGGTTAGATGAGTGGGTTGAGAACTGGTTGAATGGCAGAGCTCAGAGGGTTGTGATCAGCAAGTCAGAGTCCAGTTGGAGGCCTGTAACTAGCAGTGTTCCCCAGGGGTCAGTATTGGGTCCAGTATTGTTCAACATATTCATCAATGACCTGGATGAGGGGACAGAGTGTACCCTCAGCAAGTTTGCTGATGACACAAAACTGGGAGAAGTGGCTGACACACCGGAAGGCTGTGCTGCCATACAGCAAGACCTGGACAGGCTAGAGAGTGTTGGGCGGAGAGGAACATAATGAAATTCAACAAGGGCAAGGGGAGGGTCCTGCCCCTGGGGAGGAATAACTCCATGCACCGGTACAGGTTAGGGGTTGACCTGCTGGAAAGGAGCTCTGCAGAGAGACACCTTGGAGTCCTGGTGGACAACAGGTTGACGATGAGCCAGAAATATGCCCTTGTGGTCACAAAGGCCAATGGCATCCTGGGGTGCATTAAAAAGTGTGTGGCCAGCAGGTCGAGGGAGGTCATCCTTCCTCTCTACTCTACCCTGGTGAGGCTGCATCTGGAGTAATGTGTGCAGTTCTGGGCTCCCCATTTCCAGAAAGACAGGGAACTACCGGAGAGAGTCCAGTGGAGGGCTACAAAGATGATCAAGGGAATGGAGCACCTTTCTTATGAGGAAAGGCTGAGAGACCAGGGTCTCTTTAGCCTGGAGAGGAGAAGACTGAGAGGGGATCTCATCAATGCTTATAAATATCTAAAGGGCAAGTGTCAAGAGGGTGGGGCCAGACTCTCTTCAGTGGTGCCCAGCAACAGGAGAAGGGGCAATGGCACAAACTGGAAAGCAGGAAAATCCTTCTCAACATGAGGAAAAACTTCTTTACTTTGAGGGTGACAGAACACTGGAACAGATGCCCAGAGAGGTTGTGGAGTTGTCTTCTGTGGAGATATTCAAAACCCGCCTGGATGCCTTCCTGTCCAACCTGCTCTAGGTGAACCTTGGCAGGGGGGTTGGACTAAATGGTCTTTGAAGCTTCCTTCCAACCCCCACCATTCTGAGATTCTGTGATTCTGTGATTCTTTCTGAGCTTCACTGAGCTTTCATTTTTCTACTTTCTTTTGAGGTTGCTTGCCGTGGTTCCTTGCCAATGAAATATATATATTCATTCCAGTGAGAGGAGAAAAATAGAAGGTCCCTTTCACTTGTATGTTTTTGTATCATCAAAGCACCATTGCCAAGGATAAATTATTTGCCATTGCATCCAATCAGTCAATCCTGGGTTTGGTATCCTTTCCTCATGGTAAGAATCTTTATATATAAGGCATCTTGTTTATTAGGGAAGTAACTCTGCAGTCTTCCACCACCCCTGCAAAATGAAAAACTAAAAACATTTCTCAATAACCACTCAATATCACTCCTTGGTCATGGGATTTTCTGCACTTCCTAGTTTTTTGGGAGATAAAGCTGACAGGAAACTTGAGGCCTCCCTCTATTCCACCTCCTAGTCTGCACAGTCAGAAATTGAGAGCATTTCTACATCACCTGAAAACCTGGTCTCCTCTTCCCAAGGAGATTTCCTGCCATGGTGTCCCCAGAACAAGTGTTTGTCAGGTAATGGGAGGGTCCCCCAGACCCGGTCTTCACTTGGCATTGTAGGACACGGGTCTTCAGATGGCCTTGTGCCATTTGACCCCTAAACTTGTCTCATGGTCCTGGTGACGTCCAGAACATCTTGAGCTGCCTAAGGGTGCTGAATAGGTGGCCTTATTCAACCAAACCAATTTACATAACATCTAGGGTTTCTAGTTCTCAAGACTACCACCCTCCTGTATGCCTGGAGCAATAGAAGCACGCAGTTGTGTATTTTCTTCTCCCATGTTCGTAAGCCCACAGGAGCATATCACATTTAGTTCAAAAGTGCAGAGAGAGCAAATGCACAGTAATCTGTATTTATCCACGGAAACATTCTCTGCTATTGAGCACATTAGAAAACTGGCAATGTTCTGTTCCTCAAAAAGTCTTACTCTGAATGCAGGATGTCTTGAATTTGAGCAATTGAATATTGCTCTTCTTTCTTTTTTTTTTGTTTGTTTGTTTTTGCTACTGAGAGCAAAACCTTTAAAATCTGGGCATCCACTAAATGTTTCCCACACAGAAATACTGGTGCCTACCAGTATTACCAGGTTACCTACACTCAGACTATAAAACCAGCACTGTCTTGAGATACTTCAGGCTTACTGCACAGGCATAGATTCATTGCAGGGAGCATTTGGAGCATGTCAGGTGCTATCTGGGACTGCTGTATGGGCAATTTGATGCACAGATATTCAAAGACTGGGTCTAACACATGCCATGAGTCTGGTGTTTTTTGGAAGGATTCACTGAGCTCATACTGTAGAACTACGTTGCACAGGTGGTGTAGACTCATCTGGGTCTTCTGGATGTGTGGCAGCCTCTCAGACCTATTGCAGATGTTCAGTTGCATCTGACTTGATAGTTCTAGCAAAATCTTTGTCATTCTTGAGGGGAAAAAATAAAATAATTTAAAAAAACAACAACAACAAAAAGAAAATCCTCTAAATCCAGCGACACAAAATCTTGGGGGAAAAAGAAAAACTTGTTGGGTTTGTGCCAAAGTGAATGCATTTTCCTACCATTTCTGGTCTGATACTGTCAATATATCTCAATTTTTGCATCTAGCACAAGAAACACCATGCCATAGTCCTCTCTTGCCTTCCATACTCTCTTTTCCTTCACCAATAATCCCCAACGCAATTTAAACAAAAATCTTGTTTTAAAGACAATTGTAGTGGTTTCTGAACAAAGAAAGGTTACTTTAAATCACCAGGATAAAGGAGATTGCAGTGGGAGGCACTGATAGGATGAGATGAGCCAGCTGGCAGATTTTATTGTAACTGAGGCAAACACCGGTTTCAATATAATCAGCCAGGAAACTGGAGCAGCCCTTGAAAACTCAGGACATTCCCAGAAATAGTAACATCTGGTCATCATAAAGATTACATTGGTAGATTCCAGTTATATTTGAGATAGGAGCTCTGTAAGGCAAGCACTTACAGCAATTGTTTCATTTCTTTCTCTTTTTTTTTTTTTTCTGCAGTACTTCTTGAACAGCTTAAATAGGAAACTTGATCTTCTCTGGGTACTTTGCCATTGTCCGCTTCACAGCAAATTTCCTCTGAAGCTCTAACGTGGGTTTATTTGCTGGAGTTTCATTTCCCTGTAAAACCTGCCCTGCAACATGGAGAGGAAATTAAGGTACTGGTCTTTCCACTTCTCCTCTTCATCACTTTTGCTTGTGGTAAGAAACACTGATTAAAAAGAAAAAGTTTATTTAGCCAAAGTGAAAATCAATAGCATCAGTCAGGTATCTGTTAAAAATAAATAAATTATGCCTCTCTTTGGCTTCTATCAGCTACCTTTCCTTTGCAGGACCTGCGAGCAAGACTTAGTAACAACTCTCTCTGGCCTACCTGCCCTAGCCCTAATAACTTTCTGGTAATAAATTAAGCCTGGGATTTATTTATTTACTCTAGAAGTTCTGCTAGCTAAATTGCTTTTGCAGTATAAGACAGCACTTGTTCATAGCTAAGTAGCGCTTTGTGCCTGACAACGGGTTAATGGGCCAAAACAACTCATTTTGAGAGCGTCGGTTGTTTTGGTCCAGCAAACTGGTTCCAGAATCTCACACATCCCACATTCCCTTCACACATCTGGACTCTGTACGGACAAAGTTTTCTTTCATATAAACTGTTTATTGTTCTGTGAGATTGATGCCGTTAATATTGGCTTTCAGAATGACAGATTAGCATCACCAGTTAATCAGGGCTATTAGCAGATAAATATCTGTAATTTAATCACTACAGTAATTTCTTTTCCAATAATAAGATTTACAAATGCAAGTGATTAAGTAATTAGCTTACATCTCCATAGATTACAATTCCTCTGAGCTTTCTTCTCTCACTTTTTTCCAAAAGATTTCAGTATTTAATTAAAGTAACTACTCCCTCCTCTACATCGTCTTTGTACACACATGTGAGAAGTGGAGGGTTTTTTTCAAACCCAACTGCACCTTTTGTACATAATCCCACAAGGGACCCCCACTTCCAAACCTCTTCCATCTCTCTCCAAGGGTTAATACCCACCCTGCCTGTTCTTAGTGGCTATAATCGTTCCCAGTACCTTTCCCGGTCCATGCAGCAAGTGGGGTGCACGAGGGGAAAGAATAATTTACAGGAAGGGGGGAAAAATTGCCAATGGAAAAATTGTGTGCACTTGATAAAATAAGAGCCTGGCTTGCTAAAACAGTCTATCCAAACACTTCTCAAGGATCCCTTTGTTGCTTTTCCACTGACTTGGCCCTAGGGCAAAAGGCAAGTTCTACTCCTTCCAAACTTATATTCTCCTATTTGCAGAGTAATTTGACAGTTACTGTTAATTTCCTAAATGTAACATGAAAGCTGTAGAAGGAAGCCTGAAAAAAGGGTGGGGAGGGGGGAAGGAGAAATTCATAAAGAGCAGCAGAGAATATGGGCAAAATTGCTTCCATGTGTGGCGCACAGGCGAGGCTTGGGCAGAGATCTGTGGCCTTCCCAGAGTTTGACCTCTTGAGGCAGTGCCAGTTTGCTGGAGAAAAGGCATTGCTCTTTAATGAAGGCCTAATTTTTATTGCCACTTCATCGACTTCAAAGTCCTTCAGGTTGCCAAACATAATTTCACTGGAGGTATTTTCAGGTGCAGAGCAAATACTTCATAAATAATTTCCTCGTTAGATTACAAATTCCATTTAAAAAGGGGAATGGGGGGGGGCTAGCTTTTCTGAGGCTTTTTTGGAAGCTGATTAAAAAATCTATCAGAGGAGTTCTTTATGACTTTAATTCTGAAAGAAAATAATTAAATGGTTTTAATTTTTTATTTATGTTTTCAAATGAACGTGCAGCTTGGTGAGATGACCAAGTGTGGTGGAGATGTTTTTAATACGCTCTCAATTAAACCATATAATCTGAGGTTCTGGGTGCCTTTTCCTTTTCCCTCTCCTCACCCTCAAATTGCTACTAAGCCCAGTGACTGCCAGCAACCCGGTGGCAGCCTCATGGGGGCCCCAATTAATTATGTAGATCTGCCACACTTCTACATTTTTCACCTGTTTACTCTTCTCCTCAAGTAAAAACGCCTGCAATTAAAATACGCTTCCGTACACCTTCTTTATCACCTACCCCCTTGCAACGCCAGCACTGCCGAAGCTGACACGGTGCTGCTGTCAGTCAGAGGGACCGGGGATGATTTGAACGGTGTTTATGTTTAATGCACTTTGTGAGCCGAGAGGAGCCCTCAGCCGAGGCAGAAGGGAGGCTGGTGGGGAAGAGATGGAAGTCAAGGAGTGGCGAGCTCCCATCCCAGCGCTCCCGATGAATTACAGCACCAGCGGGCTGTGCCCCCCCACCCCTTCCCCTTGCCTGACACTGCAGTGTCCCTGTCAGAGCCACTGCTGAGATGGTGCTAAAGTTTAACTCCTTGGCATTTGTGAGCCACCCTCAACTCACCGGACTGAATAGAAATGCCAGTTAGCACTTGGGCGCAGAGCAGGTCTATCGCTTTTTAGTTCTAGTCTGCTTTCTCTTGCTAATATTTCTGCAAATGTAACTGGTTAGAGTTTTTCATGATTTCATCTCACGAAGGTTCAGTTACCCTAGAACACGAGGAACAAGTGCAAACCATTTATAAGAACAAAGGTAGGGAATTGCCAATAGTTTTGCCAATGTTAAATTCATTTTCCATTTCTTTTTCTGGAGAGCGCTAGTTGGAAGATGAAAGTTAGCATAAATATTGCAGAAAACATTTTCTTCTGTTGTCACCCTGAAAACCAGGTGGATTTGATTAGATTATAGACTTTTAAAACTGATATATATCAGTTTATATACTGCAGCTGTATACCTGCAGTAGGGCTTGTTAGAGACTTATCTCTAAACCTGCACTGAGCATGCTCCAGCCCCAAATCCTTGTGTCTGAGCCTTCACTTGACTATACAGCAACTACCTAAAAGAAAAAAAAATTCATAAGTGGTATCAGGAGTGGTCATTTTATTGCTTCAAAACCAGTGAAAAGGGAAGGGAGATAGGAGTTATCTTTGACCCTACTTTCTTACCTATTAGGGACAAGTGTACGTACTTCATTGTCTCACATCTCCGAAGGACGAAGCCCATTAGCATCCCACACTTACATTACAAAATAAGGCAGCTATGGAGCTGCTAAGGGTCCCTTTTCTGGTGGTTACTTCGGAGTCTGTGTCTCCCACTCAGGATGAATGTATCAAATAAGTGTACGTTCTTGACTGCTCTCTACAGCAAAGAGGTAACAAAAATAAAGCTGATTCATGGGTTTTCGTGTTCCTTTGACATGTAACAAAGGCTTGGCATAAGGCACTGAGAAAGTAGTTATAACTCAGAGAGAGTAGCAGCTTTCTATTTTCACTGGTTATTGCTTTAGCTTAAATTATAGAGATATGTGTGATGGATCTAAAAAGATCTCTGATTCAGACAGCTGAGAAACAATTTTTTCCTTCAGCGTAAAACCATTTTGATGAAAAAAAAAACAAACAAACAACCAAACACAAACATTAAAAAAATAGCCAAGATAAAACAAAGCTTAAAAATGAAGAGCTATTCTGTAGTTAGGAGAGATAAGAAATATGTTGCTTCAGTTATTTTGAACACGAGATACACTGTTCAAATATACCATCACCCAGACCACTTTTGCTGTGGGGAAGGGACAGCAGAAAGAACAGATGAATGTGAGAAGTGGCAGTATATCTTTTTTGTGCTTTTTCACTGGCTTACTGAGATTGTGGGTTACTTTGGGTGCATCTGCATTAGCATTTCAATTCAGATCAGGAGTCTGTCTTTCAACCAAAAAGCTCCAGGGTTTGCCCACTTGCTGCACTTTGATTCATACCATAGACTGCCTCAGAGTCCTATAACAGCATTAAAACAAAACTAAACCAAGGGATGCAGTCCAGGAATATGTCTAATGTGGTCTAACCGTTAAGCAGAACTCAGTTCACAGGGCTGACTTTGTCAGTTCACAGACTTAGTCCAAGTTAAAGCTTTCCAAACTTCATGCAGCGTGGACCTTAGTCCTTCAGCACCAATTGCTTCACTCTGCAGACCTGCTCCTTTCCTTCTTTACTATCTGCTGCCTGAGTGATACTAGGTAGCACTATAACACTGCAAAAGGCAGGACTGAGGTTGCATCAGTTACTTTTATTCTACTACATCTTAACTTCAATTCCAAACTTATCTTCAGATATTTTTATAGCCTGATTTTTATTTTTTTGCAAGCTATTTGCATTTCTGTGCTGTGTCAGAGGGAAGAGGAGGGTCTAAATTGGTAAGAAATTGTTAATTGTGTAACACCAAGTAGAAATTTAGGCTTCACAGAGTGAGGAGAAGGCGGGATGCTAGTGGAAGGGAAGCTTTTGGAGAACAAAGCACCATCTGCATTGCTGGCCATTCAGAGCTGGGAAGATGAATGAAGTTGTGATGGAAATTCAGCGTAGGACCATTTTTTTCTGAGGAGATAGCTGAACATGGTATTTCCATTTATCTTCTCTTTTAAGTTGAATTTAAATTCTAATGACTAATGTTTTACATGAGAGGTCCCTGCTACAGCCATAAAAATATCGGAATTTTTTTGCTTCTATTCCACGGTACATTGCTGCATTAGCCAAATGTTGCTGTGATACAGCCAGGTTCAAATCGTATTATATATAATACAGAACGTCTGCAATTTTTCTTGTTTCCCTGGTAACAACTGTAAATGCACTAACTCCCCGGACTGCTCCACCCCTCCTGCTGCTGATGTCAGGCACAGGAGAGGCACATGTGCAACTCAACTCCGTACCTGTCAAACCGGGCGGACGCTCCGTTTGATCACCCATGTTTTGGTCCCACAAAGACCATTCGTTTGGTGATCAGAGGGCAGTGTTAATTTAGTCAGCTATCAGGATACTGGGGGGAGGAAGGGAGCGGGGAAAAAAAAAAATCACCCACTTATGCTTTGGTTTTAATCAACAAAGAGAATGGGGAGACTAAAAGAGTGATCATGTGGCTAGAACTGAGGCAACGTATTCTTTGCTGAAAAAGCGAGGATTTGAGCCATTTCTGTTAATCTTAATAATTTTGGATAATTGGGTGCTGCTCAGTGCCAAAGTATTCTCAAATTCCATACTCTGTCACATGCATGCCAGCAGGGTTAAGCATGAATAATGTTAATACAATGAAGAGGGAAGGAATGAATGAGGATTTTCCATGTGTTAGCTGACAGGATCACTTTGAAACAAATGACCAGTCCTTATTAATGCAGCTATTATTTTGATAAACCAACAAGAATGAATGTGGTATTCATGAAAATGTGATATGCACCATCGCAGGAATCCTACTGTAATTTTACAATTAATTAAGGCACCTGTAGCCATTATTGGAAGAGATTATGATCTGACCTTAATACCCATGTATTAAGCTGGCACGTTGCCTATTTTCACCTCAGCGTTAATGAAGATGAACATTTGTATGCAAGTCTGCCTCTTATAGTCATTTTGTTCAATGTGAGTTTATTTATATATTTCAGCGTTTGCCTCAGTAATTATGAGTCAGCATACAGCTACAGCGAGTTTCGTTGTGCTAAGGTATATTTTTAATTATCGCCCATGAAATAGTTTGCCAGGATAACACGGAAGCTTATTTGGTGACTATGAGTGAGAATAGTAACTCTTGTTTTCTTCAGTGACCATCCATCCTGCCTCCCTTTTTTGATGATAATACATGGTACCCCTGATGAAAAATTTCAGTTTGAATGTTTTTAAAAGGGAAAATACCCTTTCTTACTAAGGGCCGTGTTTCAAAAAATACCTGTTTTCATAAAAAAAAATGATGGGTTTTATCTAAAACATC
Organism: Charadrius vociferus; assembly: GCF_000708025.1. Lineage (NCBI taxonomy): Eukaryota > Metazoa > Chordata > Aves > Charadriiformes > Charadriidae > Charadrius > Charadrius vociferus. Next base: position 499,347 of record NW_009649320.1, on the reverse strand, counting down.
TGGCAATCTAAAGATGGTTTTGTTGTAAGTAAAAACTTTTTATTTAGTTTAGCTTTGTAAAATGAAGTTCAGTTAGTAGCAGTTGTAATTAGCAGCAGCAGCAATTTTAAGAGTACTATTACTAGCAGTTTATGTTAATGCTCAGAATTTTCAGTCAGGATCATTGTGCTGGGGACTAACAAAAAAAGCCATCACTGAGGGAAGTGACAACCTCTATCTTCTGCTTCTGCTCTGCAGAATTTAAGCCAGACTACGTATGCAAGCAGTCATGGTGGCAGTGGAGTCACTTGTGCTGATTCAAGATGTCCGCATCGCCAGTTAACAGACGGAACAGAAGCAGAAAGCAAAACGATGTCAAGGTGAGGCCCTCTTCCAGAGGGTAGAGTCATTCCTTCAGGGGGAGATTCGGTGACCCTAGTGAACCAGCCCAAAAAACAGGAGGTGAAAATTCAAGCAGGATAAAAATTCTTTCTTTCTAGTACCTGAGAAATTGTAGTTCAGGAACTCCTCTGTCAGGCACAGATGCATGACTAGGGAGAAAGTTGGGCCTTTTCAGCTTTTCAAGAGGAGGTGGCAAACCTTGAGATAGGGAATTAGAATACAGACTATTTTCCAGTCCCCTCTATTTTGCAATGCTTCGTTGCTAATACGCAGAGTAAACAATATCTTGCCAGAAGAAGGTTGTTTGGTTACTCTGTTCACCTCTGTTGGTAGAATCGCAAAGGGGAGACCTGCAGATATAGCTCTTCCAAGGATACACATACCTTTTACAGGCAAACACAAGCTTTCTCTGCCTAGGCTCCAGGCTATATGGATGCAAATTAATTCCAGATCAAAACCATATAGTTGCAGTTAATGCTGCACTGTGTTCCAGGCAAAAAGCCCATTCAGCTGAGCTCTCAGGACATGTTAGTTAAAGAAAAAGGGCACGTTAAATCCACTATTTAGTGACTGTTTTGGAATTCACTCCCATGTAAACAACTTGGACTATAATACCGTGCAAAAAAAAAAGAACCCTATTTGATTGGCAGCTAAGCCTGCCACGGGCACCACAGTTCTGTGACAGTTTTTAAAAAAATCTGGGACGGGATGCAGTTCCAGTTTCAACATTTAAATGAGGTTGTCAACATGTGAGCCAAGTGTCTAAACACCCATACAGTCAATGGGGATCAAACACTACAATGAGTGGGGTCCAGACAGCTATTAAGCTGCTTAAATATGAGGGACTTGATTGTCCACACATGGTGGTCTAATGTCATTTGAGATGCCACAGGGTCCTGGGTGATCCATACAGGCCTCTTGCACGTATTGCAGAACCTATGATACACCTTGCCTTTCTGAACTGACAGCTGGAAGCCTGTCAAAATGCCATGAGATGTTACAAAAAGCACCAGATGCTTGAGTGTGGTTGAAAAAACTGAACTTTGTCTATTTCTAGCTGCTCTGAATAGCCCTTAAGATAGAATAAATCTACATTGACTCCAGTGGGAACGTAGACACCTAACTCACACATGGATGCCTACATTGTGGAAACCTAAATTTAGGCTGCTTAATCTAAAGCTTGAAATCCGTTCTTGGTGTGAGATTCAGTTGCCTGGTAAGTGACAAGAGGATATACCACAGGGTGTCTTCCTTGGCTTCGAGCTGCCCAGAGATGTCCCTGGGGTCTCACATGGATCATGTGTGTACTTGCACTTGTATTTAGATACATTGCTAAATAAACAATACAGAAGTCCCAACGTGGAATCTATTACAACCTGGAAATAATGTGCACAAAAAGATCTGATGCCCATAATTTGATTTTTAAGATATGCAAAAATGGTGTAGAAATATGCACCAGGCAATTACAACTACTAGTTTCATATAAAGAAACCATTTATCAGCTCTCTTTAACTGTGGACATTCACTAAAGACAAATTCATTTTTCCAACACATCTAAACATTCCAAAATGGGTCCACACATCTCTGGCTGAGATGAGAATTTAGTGTATGCTCCAATTATTTTCATTACTAAATTTCTCAAATATTTTTCTTTTTTCTTTTTTTTTTCTTCTTATTTTTTTCTTTTCTCTGTGTTTTGTGGGTTTTGTTGGTTTTTTTTTTTCTCAACCAACTGGGATTCAGAAGTTGCTGTAGTGCTATCCAACTTCTAATATTAAAAATTCTGTCTCATAAAAAGTGGATCTAACAGGCATCAAAGACTTGCATTCCACTGCGATTTGGATGGTAAAAAATGTAAAAGTGCAGATCTACACACCTTAATATTCTCAATAAGACTTTCCATCTTGCATCTTTTTATCCTTTAACTGGATGTGACTGCCAATTGGGTTCACATTAAAAAGTAATAAACTTTCACTGGACATAGCATAGGTATTTTATAGGTATCTTTATGTAATTGAGGACAAATGACATCTTGATTAAATTATAATTCATGTAGGCACATTTCAGTAGCATTATCTTTTCCAGTTAGCTGGTTCAACATTTGCTTTCTTCCGCCTCATCCATTTGCCTATGCTTCCACTAAGAGCTTGATGAAGCTGAAATTCTGTAACAGTCTCTTCGACAGTACAGTTGCTTAACAAATGCTGTTTATTGATCTCATGACATGCACTGTCCTCAAGGTCCAATTTATTTGAACAAATTCCTTTTTTATTGTAGCTTCTCTTACAACTCATAAGCATAATTATATATTTTATGTCTTTGATTTATAGCAGTGGCAAGCATCTGTCTATTGCTCTGTACATCTGTAGAATAAATCAAAATTTTTCCCATCCAACACATGTAAAAAGAATTTAATCAAATAGATATCATCTATCACTCATCCAAAAGCATAAAGCTTTGACTCTTTCAGCTGTTCTATATGTCCATCGTCCATTTCCCAAACTACCTACAAAACCGGAGAGGAACTTTGCAACATGCTCACATGATTAACAAATCAGTCTTGGTGCACCGAGGAAGGAAAGTTAATTGCTGAGAGAGTTAAACTGACTGCTTTTTGTGGGCTACGGCATTGAATCCTGGCTTGAGTATTTGCACTGTTTCTGGTTACTGCAATTCTTGCCAAAAGGTATTCTAAACAATTTAGAGACTAAATCTTACCTGCACAAACTAGCGCAGAACTGTTGTTTCCTAGATTTTTGGTTTATGCATTCACTCCAGGAAGTTCTGCTTAGAGGTTTTGATGTAAACCTGAGCAGCATTAATGAAAAATGAATGCTCAATGAGAGCTCAAAAGGAATGAGCCTCATTTCATTCCTTGTGATTTCAAGATACAAGTTTCCAAGCAAGCAGTAGAAGAAGCAAGTCCACAAAATACTAGCACAAAAAAAAAGCAATGGTTTCAGGCTCTATACCTAGAGGAAATAACTGCATCATTTTTACCAATCTGAGATGGAAAAAGGCTCTTATCCATTGCTATTGCTTAAAAGGACTGATGTCAGTCCTCACATCCTCTTTTAGCTGTAAACCTGAGTGAAAAATGGCAAATATACTTCTTGGTAACAAATGTTGGTATAATCTTCAAGAGCTTGTCTTAAAGTTCTTTTCAGTAAAACCCTCAAGTTATAACAGAAGCTCATTTTTCCAGTTATATAGTGATTCTGACTCATACTTTTCCTAAAATCAATTTCTTACTCTTTAAATAATACTCTAAACATCATTTAATACTTAATAACATTACAGTAATACTTAATACTCAGTTTCCAGACAGCCTTATGACAAATTTTTGCTGGATTGTGAATTTTCTAAAATAGAAGACCTACATTCAGTTGTGTCTAACCCCAAGTTTCTGCTTCTTTTCCAGTAATCATACTAAACTTCAAGGAATTATTTCTCCCTAAGTTAAACTCTCCCTTCTTCACCAAATACTTACTTTTAATATCACAGAGGCCCACCACTTGTATTCCTGCCCCGTTCTTCTCTTCCCCCCCCCCCCCCAAAAAAAAAAAAAAAATGTTCATAAAGAAAAAGCAAAATATCAAAATAGCACATAAGTAACTTTCTGGACCGATCACAAAGCCAGTTTTGTTTGTTTCACCAATCAAAGAAAGTAATAGTATGCAAAATAAGTAAACAACAAAATAAGAGAATCAGAATTCAGAGGAAACTTTGAAAATGAAAAAGTAAGAAAAACCTTTGTGCAATGACAGATTTTGAGCAAAATACGATTAAGGAGAGTATGGGACAGTAGTACTAGAGCATAACTTTTCTAATGATGCAAAGACTTTCTTGCAACATCCATTTGCCTTTCTAGGTAAATAGTCTTCAGATGACCGTGTATCCTCAGCCATATTGAATACATATTTTCCCAAGAGGCTAGTGTTTTAACAAGTAACTAAGTAACATGAGGATGCTGCTGCAGTGAATTGACTTGTCCAGTCATTTACTCACAATTTTCACTTAGTGGCTTTGTAAAGATCAGATGAAGTTTGCTGGACTTGGGCTCATTTCAGAGACCAACCTCTTTTCTCTTTCTTGTACGTTTCAAGAGACAGCTTTGGTTTTATTTACAAATTGACCTGTATTGTTAAGGCAAAGAGGTTGTTCTGTGTTTTTGTTTTAATTACCCCAGCACACCCTACACAAGGCTTGTTTCTGTTCTCCTGAGAGCCTTTGCAAATTCCTCCCTCCCCCTCATGAACCAGCCCACATAGCTACACCAAAGAAGGGCAAAGACCACACATGAATAACGTGGGAGCTGTGATGTTCTAGGGGTGAACAACTGTACACCGCATCCAAAATCAGGGCAGATGTGTGATGTTGCATGGTGCTTCACCAGCAAACTTTGATTTATTTACAACTAATACTGATTGATTCTACTGTAACCTTGTTTTAGAACAGGCCTAGTATTAAAAAAAAAAAAAAAAGAAGTTAAATTTACGATTAATTTCCTTCTTTGTCTTGAGAGATTCTCAACAGTTATCTTTAGGTGTACTGATAAGACTTTGGGCTGCATTGAAGCCTAAAACTATCACAGCTGTTGAAACATGCTGACACAGTTAGACAATCAAAAATTACATAGATATGTTATTTTAAATTAGAAGTTGCAGGGAAGAGTTTCCTGTCACTAAGCTGATGTTTTCTTTTAATGCAAGAACTATTCATATGTTTGAAAATTAGCAGTTCTAGAAGACTCAGCCCTTGTTCAATGTTATTTTTTGCTACTTAAGCATAGATGAACGTCATCAGTAGAAAATAAGTGAGCTATTCACTGTTCATTATCAGATCATTTTTAAAGGTGTCGTGCTATCTTATTGAAAGATAGTTTATGACAATTCTATTTCTATGGGGTTTATATCTTTCTAGTTCAATCAAAGAGGACAAAATCAGTGCTATGGATTACAATAAACTTGGAGGTTCTCTGGAGGAAAATCTTTTCTCCTAAGAGGACAATGACCAGATTCTGAACATAGTTACCTACTTTGAGCACCTAAAACAGACATCATGCTGCCTCGAAATTGAGTTCCTAGCAACACCAAGGAACCTGGATCGTCTAATTTAGCAGTGCCACAGACAGTCAGCACTGTGGTTCTACACAGTGAGCACGAGGCTACTTAGAACAAGCCAGCAGCACCTCAGCTCCTACCTCTCTCCAGAGTGCAAGTGCTCCTGACACCTCAGGGTGCAGGAGGACAGGTTGTGTGCAGAGATCAGGCATCTTACTAGTTTGGAGACACTGAGCGCTACTGAAGATTAACCTGACATTTACAACCACAGCGCAGAAAGCAGGAAATGTGAATTTCATTTTTACTTTGGCTTGGGGGGCTCCAAACTCCTATTTGGCTCTTCCCTGGAGAATGCCTTAATTATGGAGTTATAGAGCACCTAGCCTGCCTCCCATCCTTCCCCTTCAAACTGCACCAGTGTATAGCATGCAAACAAAAAAGCTGTGTGATAAACAGCACATCAAAGAGAAGAAGTTTGCTTCCTAGTGGTTGGGACACTCTCTCAGACATGAGTCTGATGCCTACACCTTGGATTAACTGCTTTTACCCCATTGCTGAATAAAGTAAAATTCATAGCTATTCCATGGAATAAGGTCCAGTTCCACCCATTTGATTTCTGTGCCCTGCCTATTATAGTGTCAGCCTTGCTCTTACATCCCTGATTTTGTGA
>NW_009649320.1:471669-493201 GCF_000708025.1 Charadrius vociferus | reverse complement strand
CCCATATCTCCCAAATTCTTGCCACATGTTTAAAATTTTGGGCCAATGAAAAAAAGACAGGCAGCCCTTCCTTTTGTGGTGTTTTTAAAAGAAATGATCTTACACTTTTTACTGGGTTCTGTGCTGGCAATACAGCTTCTGCATTCTTGGACTACAATGAACACATCAGACCACTCCAGAGACTTGAGCAAAGTTTCAGACTTCTACACAGTTTTGATAGGCGATGGAGCCTACAGACAGTGAGATCCTCCCTTCCCCATGTCAAAGTACTTTGTGGTGGGTAAGGTGCCCAATATATGGAAGATAAAAGCCTAGATCATTCTCAATTTTGGTATCTCTAGAGCAAAATCTAAGCAAAACTACCTTAGGATAAGGTTTTAGATTTCTCTGACATTTCATTTTAACCAATGAAAGACAGTCATATGTCTCTGCTGATCTAGGATTTTTTCTCTCTGCAGATATTGTATTTACATCTTTGAGTTGGTATGGAATTTAATGGGTCTGTTCCACCAGGGAAAGACAGGAGGCAATTCTTGAGCAATTGTGTTCTACAACTAACAGAGCCATCATACCTCATGCCAAAAATACAAGAGATGTGAGTGACTATAAGAGGTACATCATTTCCAAGAAAAAGGCAAGAAAAAGTCTGAACTGTTTGTTTTGGTTACCAAAAAATTCTCTCAATTATCTTAAGATACTTGAAGAACAACATGAGATGAAAAACTGTCAAGAGATTTTTCGTTTTCTCTGGTCACAAATAGCGTTCCCCATTAAACTACACATTCAAGATGAATCTCATAATTAATGTAGACATGTCCAGGTTTGAGGATTTTACTGTGAATACTATAACATAATTTGGTTTTACCCCAAGTTCCTCTTTTCTTTTCTTTTCCTCTCAGTAGAATTCAAGGACATTTTTGGAGGATGATCTTTTTTCTTGGGAAGTGGCCAAGTTTTTGAATAATAAAATGTGACAATAATTAGAAAATAGTTTGAGTGGGTTAATGAACTATGATCCATTGAGTCATGGATTTCAGAGCAGGTGTCTGACTGCAAGCCAACTGTGAGCTTTGTTTTTTCTAGTCATGTGTCTAGGTATGTTGCATCGTCTGGGTCTCTGTTGGAAGAAGATGTGATTTTTTTTTAATGTTGCTTTCTGCTTTGTTGCTTCCACCCACGACCTGTATTCTCAATTTGTTTGCTTTTCCCTAAACCCAAAATTTCTCTTTTTCTTTTCTATTGAAGTTGAATTAAATCTGTAGCAAGAGTGATGAAAGGGGAGTGATCTGGAGTTCTTTGGGTATAAATAGGATCTTCTAAACTGAGGACATGAAACTCAGAAAGCAAATTTGACTTCATTTGTGGTATCTTATTTCAGGAAGCCACAGGAAAAAGTATTATGTCTCCTATATAACATTGAAGAGGAATGGCTATGAAGCAACACTCAGGAAACGTCTATTAATGACTTTTCTAAGAAAGAATATGTTTCTCAGGGCCTTTCGGATGCCCAAGATGATCATCTGAGTCCCTTCTGGTGAAAGTGCCCATCAAACCTGCCAAAATCAACCCATGCAGCAATGCTGATTACTCTGTGGAATAGGTTGTGAAGTCATTTCCGTTTAAGGGTTCATGGGCACTTCTGGCATTCTGTATTGGTACACCTGGGCTGGATATGAACCAAGGTCTCAGCCCCAAAGCGGAGCAAATGCCAGATTACTAGAGTAGGAAATGCAGAGAAGGTAGGACTAGTGTTTGAAGTCCTACAGAAAGACTGTAGGGCGGCTCCAGAGCAGCCCACTGTCCATCCATACATCCTGAAGCCTACAGACCTTAGGTACTTGTGGTGGTTTAATCCTGGTAAGCAGCTAAGCACCACACAACTGCTTGCTCACTCCTCCCCTGTAGTGGGATGGGGGAGAGAATTAGAAGAGTAAAAGTGGAAAAACTCATGGGATGAGAAAAAGACATTTTAATGGGTAAAGCAAAAGCTGCATACACAAGCAAAGCAAAATAAGGATTTCATTCACTACTTTCCATTGGCAAGCAGAAGTTTAGCCATTTCTGGAAGTAAGATTTCATCATACCTAGTGGTTACTTGGGAAGACAAACAACATTGCTCCGAATGTGTGCCCCCCCGCCTTCCTTCTTCTTCCCCCATCTTTTATTGCTGAGCATGACAACATACAGCATGGGATTTCCCTTTGGTCATTTGGGGTTAGCTGTCCCAGTTGTGTCCCCTCCCAATTTTTTCTGCAGCCTCAGACTATTTGCTGGCAGGGCAGCATGAGAAGCAGAAAAGACACTGACAATGTGCAAACACTGCTCAGCAATAGCTAAAACATCCCTATGTTACCAACACTGCTTTGTTCACAGATCTGAAACATGGCACCGTACGAGCTACTATGGATAAAATTAACTCTATTGCAGCCAAACCCAGTGCAGTACTAATGGGTCCTCAGATGGTGGATTCAGCCCTTCCACAGCATCCCCTGTGACCCATCCAGAGTGTGTGAGTCACCCAGAGCTGAAATTTGTTTTAGATAGTGCACAACTTTTGCACAAGGCCCTGAGATGCTGCTCCACCCACTGTTGCAAAAGTTCCCTGGGTTAGTACTTACACTTGAGAGATGCTGCAAGTCATATTAAAACAGTTGATAGGCCTTGTTATACACTGGTCTTCTCTGCAGCAACTCAATGTGTACTCTTTATACATTGACAGGATACCTCTTCAGTTAGAGTCTGAGTTTTGTACAATTACATTCTGAAGGGGAAATGTTGCTAAAACCCAAGGTTTCATCTGATTTCATATCCAAAACAGACCACATGACAAGCTGTGTCTGATTTCTGCACAGAAACATGAAATGTTTCTTTCCAGCAAGGCATGAAACCAGGCGTGATTCACATGGCTTATACTTTTGTTTTGAACTTTTGCAGAACTCTGCTCTGTATCTCATTACCAGTCCTCAAGAGACACCCCGTCTCTAGCCCTTAAATGGGGATTTTGTCAGGAAGCATCTCATATACCATAAAGGAAGGTTTCGGTTTTGGCAAATCAGATATCTCAAGGAAAGTGGATAAATGGTGTCGGAGATGAGCTTTCATAAACAATTTATGTGTGTGCATTTCTCACAGAGAAACAATGAGGAAATAATTTGAAACAACACAAGGGTACATCTCTAAATGTGTTTTGCAAGATTATAAAGATACAAGCATTAACCCATGTTGGACTAGACGGCAATGTTGGGTATATTTATTGCCTGGCTCTTGCCGTAGGACTATGTGTTTTCTCTGTTGCTAAGCTAATCAGATGCCACTACGGTCTTCATCTTCTTGTGGCCAGGTCTCCAGGTTTTTATCTTGAAAACAGAATGTTTTATGTTCGACTAACACTGCTTGAAGTTGTGAATACAAGCTTCCTGAAATCTCACTCTTCAGAAGAAACTGACCCTGCATTTTGCAATTGGAGCTACATATGAAGTTGTTCTGTGGGAAAAGTAACAGGGAAACTACAGTCACACTGAGTTTTGGCCTATCAGAATTATGATTTACAAAGTAGAAACAAATACCATTTTTCAAAAAAATTCATATGTTCTGCAACCTTAAACGCTTCCAGGTCTACAGATTTAAATTGAATACTGTCTGTACTTGAAAAGAGTCCACTGTTTTCCTCAGATTTTTTCTTTCCAGCCCAGAGGTTCAAACAGTAGCTGAACCCATTACAGTCACCAGCCAGCTATCAATGCCGAGTACAGTAAGGTTCTCCAAGCACCTTCTACATTCCTCTTCCATATTGCTCCTTTTTCTTTATCTCAATTACCTTTTTCTTATTATTTTATTATACAAAGTCAGCAACAGCAGGATAAACTTCTGTTTGCTCCCATGCTCCAGGCTCACTGGAGACCACTCAAAAGCCCTGGACGTTGTTCATGCACAACATAGTGTTCCTGGTTGAGTGAACTACATTAACTTCAGCACAGCATCTCCAGTTCAGAGGTAGTTATCCTAAAGCAGTAGGCACAAAGACATAGCAAGGTGAGCAAAAGATTCAGTAGACTTATTGTGAATCTAATGAAAAAAAGACAATATGTTCATATTTTATCTGGATATATACAAGTTCTATACTGGAGGGTGAAAATGAGAACCATAGCTGCTATGCTAGTGTTGTGTTTACTTGACCAAATAAGGTACCGCTTGAGCTGGAATGGACTTTTAGCATTCTAGGAATGTAATGCTGTCCAATTCACTGACATTTCTAGAGTGCTTCTTCATATTTTCCTCCCATATAGCAATTGCCTGTCCAATCCAGATATACACATTACACACGTCTCTTTGCCACTAAGCTTTGCAGCATTAATTTAAGCAGTGATCAAAGCAGAATACTCTGTGTCTTTTGAGGTGATTCTCTCAGATTCAATGAGAAAAGGAATTTTCAAAATTTCCCATTTCTTTATTTCAAGACTTCCAGTATAGAATATTTTATGGTCCTGCTTTCTCTTGCTTCTTCTTCCTTGGTGAAATTATCTGTCAATTTATTATACCCCAGCAATATTGGACCTAAGCTTATGCTGCTCTCATCTCCTCTTGCCTGTCAGCTCTTTGAAAGCTTCACTGACCTTCATTTTAAACATTGCTTCTTGTATCAGCAACAGTACATATATTCAAATGTAATGATTTCAAGCATACCTGATTGAACAGGACAAAGTCATATCTTATCCAAAATGCCTTCTGATTTATTGTTACTTTTTGAAGACTACATTTATCAGCCTGATTGGGTTAGCAGAGCAGCTAATAAACCAATGTGCTTACTCTTTGACAGCCTCAGGTAAATATGCATGGGTGAGAACCAAGATTAAAAACCTTCTATGTAGCAGAGGCTGAAACTAGTTCAAAGCAAACATTTAGGAAAAAAAAAAAAAAGAATTACAATTATGATAAGGTGCAGCAGGTAGCCTAACAATTATTTAATAGTTTCTTCTACAGAGGATGCACAGTAATATTGCCTGTCCTGAAGTGATTAAAAAGACATATACCCTACATTCACCACTAAAGCATTTTCTCAAGTTCAATCACTGCTTAACAGTAGAAAATTATACTTTTCAGCAGGTTATGAAAAGAAAGGAAGGAAAGAGAGGAAGAACTATATAATCTTTAGCTCGTATTTCAGAGACTGTTGAAAATTATAGCAATGTCTTTTAGACAAGATGCCAGTAGTACAAACAAAGTTCAAAACTATAATGTGACTTAAACTGTGCTGGAAATATTCATACCCACAAGTAGGAAGTGTATAGGTGTTGCGTGTTACCCCACACTCTGCCTACCACTTCAATGTCTCTGCCTTTTATGTGGAAACACAGATAAATTAGTAGCATGGAGTTGGAGATGAAGCATATAATTCATCTCATCTGACTTTACATGGTAGTGTATATGCGTACATCCGAGCTATCCCTCTGTAGGCCCTCTGAGTTTCAGTGGAAAGAGAAGCTTCTGGGATGTGATTCATTAGACTTATGTATAGCTAGACATCTACTGAGTAAGTGCTCCTTATGCGCTCTTCCACAAAACTGGCCCAAGTCAGCTTTTCTAATACAGGATTATGACAAACTGGATATAGGGTGAGATTTTTGATGGGCACAGTACAGGATGACATAATTTCAAAGGCTGTATGCAAAGATACGGTCTTACAGTACGCATTATATGTAAAAATGAACCATTTTTAATAAGCTTATGTTTTTCAGCCAATGTTTGGAATCTTTGTTGCTGAAACGCACTTTTTTTCCCAAATTTTTGATTGTAAGTGTTTCAAAAGTCTGGGAATAATTGAATATTTGTCTCTATTCTTTCTTCCTTAATTCTTTCCTCTCTTTATATATTATAGCAATCCCATATCATGACATTTGCAAAGATGTCATCATGCTTGGGAAATCTGTCTTACAAACATCAAAATAGCACATGTTCACAGTTGCGTTAAGCTAACTCTATATTTAGATATGAGCAATCCCTCCAAGACATGGGCGGACATGGGAATTCTTTCAGCTTGATGGAAACCTAATGCCTGTAATCTTTCATATTCAGCAGGATTTCTATAATTTAGTCAATTGAGGGTGAAAGATTAAAATTACTTTGAGTACACTGATCCTGCTGAGTAAAAAAAGGGCCAAGGATCAAACTACACTCAGAGAACAGTCTGATCCTCACCTTTCACATCACTTAGCTGTTAGGTCACTCTCTGACTGTTTAGGGATGCACCAGCTTCCCCAAGACAAAAACTGCGGGTGGCTGAAGGGTTAATTCCCATCAGCAACCATTCGCCCCAAAAAGCATGGATTAAACTGCAGCAGTTTGGCTAGCCCATCCAAGATGAGTTCAAGAATCTTGCCTTAACATCACAAATGCATTCATTGACCTTTACGGTAAGACCTGTGATGAACTGGATGGAGCCCAGTCTTCTAGTGAGTTACAGGGAGAACTATGTGGTATTTTATTTTATTTTATGTTATTTAAATTTATTATTTATTTTTGTTTATTTTATTTTGTTTTATTTTATTTTTATATTGTGGTCATTTAAGTCCAAAAGCATGGAAGAGCTAAAAAGAACAGCAAATACCTGTATGTCTGAGATGCATGTGTTACCTGGGATATTGTAGAGTAGGTATGTTCCTGTGTGTGACGTATCTTACTAAAGCAAATTGCTACCATAAAGAAGATGCATAAAGAATTTGCTTGCCTAGCCTGGGCACTTGAGCCTGTGTTTTCTATCTGCCTGGTTAGTGATTTCCTGTAGACAGCAACTGGCATGGGCAAGAGGACCTCAGAGGCACAGGAGCAGTTCATTCAAGAAAAGGCAGTGAGGAAAGAGCACAGATGCCTTTGTAAGTGAAGCCGTTCTCTACAGGCAGAAGGATTGGCCACACCAACTCCATTTTTCAGCCTGTTTCTAAGGATGAGTCATCCACCCCCTCTCCATTGCTCCAGTAATGTTTCATGTCTTGTCAGCTCGGGGAACTGTAATTCTGAGTCTGGAGTTAATATTGGATCCTCAGCTTTGACTCTGAGCACATCTGCAGAGAAGTGGGAGCAATCTTCTTATCAGCAGAGTGCTCTGTCCAGGCTAAGGAGGGGAAAAGGCTGTATTCACTGAGAGTCTGCTGCACTCATGTGGTGAGACAGCTGCTGGTATTTAAGGTAATGGGTACGTGTACACAGCACTGCACTCTTCCAGGTAGACCTTCCATGTTGTTTGATGAGCTCTTTCCAGCCTGCATTTCCAAACAGCTTTTATGTGCAGTCCTGAGACATTTTACAGAAACAACATCCCAGAAAATAAAAGCCGAGCATGCAGACAAGTCTAGCACTTCGCTGGATTTTTTCTCACCTCTCCAGAAAGTCCAGGAGTTGGGCAATGACAGAGTAGAAGGTGCTGTGAGGCCTCCCACTCCTGCCCATTTCATGATTGGTCTTCAGGGCTATTTCATTTTCACACCAGTAGAAGGAGCGTTCTCGCACCATCACAGATGCATTTCTTGGTTTTATCCTTCTGACTCTATTCGCCTTATGACTGTTGTGCATGTCCCCTTGCAGCTACATAGAAGCAGCCACCAAATGAACTTTGGAAATACTAGCACTGTGTTGACTTCCATTCAGGTCTCTGCTCAATGCTCCAGTGACTGCTGGGAAGGGTGCCTTGCTCTTACTGACTGGATTGTATTTGAACTGGTGACTTAGAGATGAGTTATCATTCCCCTGAGCTATCCTGTACTTCCTTTCATTTTAACAGATACTGGTTTGTCCACCAATGTGGCTGGTCGCCTTTTTTATTTTCACAGGAAAAATACATATTCTAGTGCCTAAAGTTCCCTTCTTTGTTGCTAGCTAAAAAATTCTTGACTTCCTTTTCCCCTTCTAATTCATTTTTCTCAACAATCTCCACCCCTTTTAGCTGTCTACTCATAGTATTCCCCAAGTTAACATTAATTTACATGGCTCATCCAAATGTACTTCATATTTTAAATAGATTAGGACTCCATTCCTTTGAAGTAGTCATAATACTTGACAAGAAGCTCTCTCTTCTACCCTCACCGCCCTCCCCAAATTAATGCAATACCCTTGGAAAGAGCTGGATGCTCCAGCCACAGTCCAGGGGGAGGGAGGAAGACATCTGTGTGTATACATAGGTACACGTACAGATTTGCATATGTTTGCATGCACGCATATATATAGTCCTTCTCCAAAGCCAAACATGCCAGAGAACCAAAGCAACGCAGGTCTCCTCCTGTACTGCTGAGCCAACAGTCCTCAGCCCTGACCTGAAGAGATCACCTCTGTAGACACAAAACATTTGTATCTTATTAAGGAAGCAGATAAGCTACTTTTCTAGAACTGTAAAGTTTGTGCATTTTTGTAACCACAGTTCTGTCAAGAGAGAGGGGCAGAAAGGAGAGAGGTACTGCATATTATTAAGCTACTTGATCACATATGTCTTTTCAAAGGAGAGAAGGAGACATTAGCAGCAAACAGAGGAACATTGTCATCTGCAAACATAAATATTTCAGATTTCAGGTACACTGGGAATGTCATTAATGTAAAAACTGACAAGAAGGGGCCCTGGAGTCAGCAATGACCGTGGGAGGCACTTCAAGAGACAGAAGAAGGGGCTCTGACAACAAGCACTGTAATAATAATAAACTCCTTTGAAAGTCGCACAGGAGATAGGTAGAGAATCAGGACAAAGAAGCTGTATCGCTGTGTTTCAGTTTGAGTTTGGAGGGGCGGAGGAGAAGGGAGGAAGAACCTGTCTCCTTGCGGTGTTAAGTGCTCTTGTTGCTGGGGGTTAAGTAAGTTAGTGCCTGCGGCATGCCCTCCACCCTACGGCTGAGAAGAGGTGATCAATACATTCAAACAGACCCTTGCCAGCAAGCCGGCGAGATGAAGAGAAGATATGAAGGGAGCAATTAGTTAGAAATAATTTAGATTTAGGGCGGAGATGGACAATACTACTTGCCAACAGGGTCAACAGATAGAGATTAAATAGGAGCTTCAGCAACATGATGTGTTATTTCCTTGTCAGCCGGAATATTGTCCTGGAAGGCTGGAGAGGCAACAGAATAAAGGAGGTGAAAGGGTCAGCAATTGCTGTAAAGAGGATAGGCTAATTCTTTATTGAATGAAAATCTAAATAGGATGGTCAGGGTCTTTCTTCTTGATCCCATTTCACATCTAAAGTACTCATTTTAATGAACTAAACAGACACTAAACTGCTTAGCTAAACTACAAGAAAATTTCGATCCCTGATGTGAAGGATAGCTATTCATATATGAACTCGGGATATGAATTCTCAGTACTGGGAGAACCTTCACATTACTCATCATCAGGGTTAACAAGGACTATTTATTTCATATCTATGTTATAGAGTTACAAAGAAATCCCTCTGTAGTTATTGGAGGTTTTAGACCTACAATTAAAAAAATAAAATGAACATAATAAGAAATATTTTTGACAGCTGTCATTTAGTTTTTCATTATTTATGATGAAATTACATCACATACTAGTAAATGTGCTTTAGTATATTTTTAATGAAGTCTTAATGATTCTGAATCTCAGTATGACACCCTGCTATTATATCTTTTCTGAGAAATAGGAAGAGACATATCAAAACATTATGGATGCAAATTAACACATGGTAGGGAGTGAGGACCTCCTGTATTATTATTGCCACTTCTTCAAGCAAGAAATTAATCCATTTCCAGGGATGGGGGGAGGGGGGGAAGCAAGCTTGTTGCTCTTTCAAATTGCTCGTGATCCAAAGCAGGACCCCTAAAGAACTTCCCTTGTCTAAATTTCCAGACTGGAACCAATCGGTTGACCTTTGGCCTTTTATAACTAACTGCCCTAGAAGCTTTGAGTATTAAAGGAAATATATTTAAAAAGCATGTCTTCATTTGTTTTAATGTTTTGAAATTTACCATGCTAATCAGTAATTTAGAATAATCTTGAAATATTAACTGGCCATTTGTAATCTTTTTATCAACTACAAAGAACACATAAATGGATCCCAGGTTTCCTCCCTGGGGGAGATAAGGGGTTTTTCAACTGATACCTCCATGGCTGGAAAGCCTGGGATCACTCCACAACACGTGGAGACTTCCAGACATTATTACATTTGCTGAATGAAGAATGTTTGTCTTTATTAATGTCCCCTCTGGACAGAAGTTACCCAAATGTAAGCAACTTTGCATCACTCAAGCACTTGAAAATAATGGAAAGGTCCAGGACAAAATCTGAGCCAGACAGAAAAAATACAGTGCTATACAGCTGAGCTGAATTTTTGCTGGAGTGGTTTATACAGATACCTGAAGGGCTGAAATGAAAACTAATGGCAACCTTCTGACATGATGGCTACCTGGCCTGTCTTCTGTGGACTGATTAATCTCAAATGTGCGTAATCCAAATAAAAACTTTAAAAGAACCCTGGAGCAGAAGAATAACAGAAGCAGCACCTTCCTTTAGTTTTTGCATTTGAAAAGAAAAAGTCACATATCTAATATACAAAAAGAATAAGCTGAGGCTCAGGCAAGCCGATTTTAGTGAAGAGAACAGCTTTATTTCTCTAAACAATCCATCAAGCAGAGCCGCAAAGGTAGGAGAAAGATTTACTTCTTCAATAAGTAGCAAGCAACATGATTTCATTCAGCATTGAAGGAGATTAACACAACTCTTCCGTTCAAATATGATAAAGGCTACCAATAAAAACATGAAAAGTAAGGAGTATATGGTCTGATGCTGTTGTTCTGGCCAGAAGATGCTTTGTTTTGGGGTAGTTATCTATTCATGACGCTCTAACTTTGACTGGCAATCTTTGTTACGCATTATACTGGTGTAGAAGAACAAGATGGTGCCTGCAGCTCCTTCTGGAAAAAGAGAATCAAACATTATCTCATTAATGTAACTAAAAGACACAAGATCTACATGTGGACACATGTATACATTAATGTAACATTCCTATGCCTCATGTATCTTAGTTGAATGATGGTAATAGACTGTTCATATTAGTGACAAACTGGGAGAAATTTAGGAACATCTACAAAATATATGCAGATGGACACAGAGGTTCTAACTCTTACAAGGAAAAATTAGAAGAACCAAACAAATAAAATTGCTGTGCAGCTATTATCAACAACCACAGCATCTGAAAGGTACAAGCATAAAAAAAAAAAAAAAAGGAAAAGGTTTTCCTTCTAGAAATGCAAAATGTAGGACAGTGTAATAGGGAAAAACCACCCACGAGGTGAGATCCTCCCTCTACAGGCATAGAGTGTTGCCAAAACCTGCATAGGAAAATGAAAGGATATCTTAACACACAAATTGGTTTCTGTGTCTAAATATCAGTAGCATAAGAGTTACCACGCTGAAAAAATAAGTGAGAATGCATTTTGCGTTTTTATGCTATCACACTATTTCTCTGTTTGTCCTTACCACCTTCTCTACCACTAACTCCTAAATCTATTGCTCAGTTTCAAACTCCTTGACAGGGAGTAATAATTTTAAAGATATTACATATCGACATATATTCTTAAAATAAGTGTTCGGATAACAGAGATCCCTTAGCAGTATCCCTGCTCCGGTAAAAATTATAGGATGAGTCAGAAAACAGAATGCACACAGGAGAAAGATATTACAATGTTAAAACCATGGGAGAAGAGCTTGTAATTTGGTCAAGAGGCTGTACCTTATTAGATACTAGAGAATGTAAGCAGAAGGAACTAATTCATTAAAAAAAAAACACAAAACAAAACAAAACAACAAAAAACCCCAACTCTTTACTAAGGAGTCCAAGAAGTCTGTGTCTAGAAGTAGATATGTATATACAAGGAAGATTTCTAAGCTCCTATCAATGAAGATAGACAATGAAGATCTAGTGAATCCTCCCACAGTCTAGAGACCTATACAGCTGACCTTCACTAGTGTCTACTTTAGGCTGACTTGAATGCATCTTCAGACTCCTTTGGCTTTATTGACTAGATCTTCATAGGCCATAATATCAGTGGTCTTCAGTGGCATTAGACAAATATATTTAGGCAACTGAACTGAGCCCTGAAACCTATCTTAAATTTTATTTGTTCTACTGGTAGTAGAACTGCTAGCATTTCTGTGCTCCCTAAACATTTTTCTTCCTGGATTTTTACTGTCGTCATTCTGCCATGATCAGATTACTGCAACAAGAACATCTGTCACTGCCATCTTTGTAGGCTGTCATCTCTACACACGTTTCATACATTTCTCTTTACTTGCCACATTTTCTTGCGTGGTCATGTGCACATAATAGCCAGAGAAATCCTTGAGCATGCACCACAAAACAGAACACCATAGCTTTAGAGTACACATGAATAAGACTATGTTGAACAAGGTGCTATTGTAACTGAAAGAATTTTTAAGCAAAATACATGTGGGACTTCATAATCATTACCAGAGCATAAATAGTATTTATCTAGGATTTCGTTCCTTACCGCACACTATCGTTTTGCTGATTCGTTAATGCCTTTAATGTAATCATATGCTTGTATTCAAATCAGTATTCTCATAAAAAAATAGCTGCAGTTGTCTTCACACACATTTAAATATTTTTAAAGACCAAATGTCATGACAAAGATGTAGAGAAAATACATGTATTTTTTTCCCAATATGTTCATACACATAGTGAAAACATAATTTAAGCAGCAAGCTGTGACAGAATGCAAAAAATATTTGAAGAGGAAAATCTTATGACCCGTAACTACTTTAAATTTGGGTTCCCTACTTTCAAAATGAAGAAACCACCAACGCATTTTCCAGTGCTCAAGTGAGATAAATTTTGGAAGCTTGGAAGCAAGGTGCAGTCTAGCCAGAGCAAATAATGTAACAACAAATTAACTTCCTTAGTGACTGAGATCAACATGGACATTTATGTCACCTGTTCATCAGTGATTTGATGCCTTATGGGAAGTCTTGAAGTGTGAAAATATAGAAGAGCTCTTCAGGACAGAAGTGACAGATGTGCTGCATGTGAACAAACAACCACATTGATCACCTTAATCCATTTGTCTAAAGAAAAGGATAAACTTGAAATTCAGCCATAGTTTTTAAATCCCAAGGGTGATTTTAGCTCGTACATGGACCTCTTTGAGATTCTGCACAGGGTAAAACAATAAAGTGTCACAGAATAGTTTAGGTTGGAAGGTACCTTTAAAGGGCATCTAGTCCGACTCCCTGCCATGAGCAGGGACATCTCCAACTAGACCAGGTCGCTCAGAGCCCCGTCCAACCTGGCCTGGGATGTTTCCAGGGATGGGGCATCTCCCGTCGCTCTGGGCAACCTGGGCCAGTGTCTCACCACCCTCAGCATAAAATATTTCTTCCTTTTATCTAGGCTAAATCTTTTCTCCTTTAGTTTAAAGCCATTACCCCATGGCTTTCAAAGACGTAGAGCCACAGAAGTGCAGGGATGAGCAGTCAGAAAGATGGTGACTCTTGCGATGGAGAGATGAATCCATACCTGTGCACACACCATGGCTTGAACTACTGCTGGGTGGGACAGGACAATTAAATGAGCCCAAAGGTTGCATTAGGAAAAATTATGTTGCCTGCCTACAGTCTGGCAGGATTAATCCCTTTTCCCCATCCACCCTCAACCCCCGCACAACTCACCTACCCAAATCCTGTTTGTTCAGGCTTCATGCCAAGATGAGAGGAAGTATTACCGATAGGCAGACTGCAGGCTTCGAGTATTTATAAACAGGGAGAAAGAAAAGAAACTGAAAGATCCTTCAGACTGCTCACATAACTATTAAATTCATGTGGAACGTAGTGTCACCCCCTGAATGCACTGAGAAAAGGAAGCATTCAATGAGGAAAATTTAATAAAAACAAACATATTCTGATAGGATTACAGCATCAAAAGTGCATGTGTTCCACATGTTTTTATTTCTTTTTAAAATTAGAAAAAGTATCTTCGCTTGATGTATCCTGTAGGGCACTAAGCCAGAAAACGCTATTATACTATTTCTTGCTTCATAAAGAATTTCATTTAAACTATGAACCTTGTGATAGGTAATTATATGCAGGAAGCAGAGCACATATGAATTTTATATTTATGGTCTACACTGAGGTCACAATTTAAATTCTAAAAACTGCCTTCAGAAATACCAGTTAGTGTGTCATTTTTATTTTAATTGCATTTCCTCCCCTCTGGTACAGCATGATCAACTGAAAATCAGAACACATGTTTTATGTAACATATTTAGAATCTAGCAATAAACTATTACCATCCATATAAACATTAAGCCCATTTGCAATGCTGCTAACAGGGAAGGGGGGAGGTCATGGGAGGTGCTAGTAGATCCTTTTGCCCAGGAGAAGAAAACAGCATTAAAAAATTTCCACATGCTCCTTATAACAACTTCTGCTAATGAACTGTTCTCCCTCTTCCCACAGTGTAATCACTATATCTTTTTATTTCCAACTACAGATATATTTTTTTAAAAAAAAAAGATTTACCAAATTATTCTCCTTTTTTTATTTTTTTTTTTTATGCCAGTGAAATAGAAATATGTCAGTTCCCTTCACTGCAGTACATAATGGCATCAGAAATTATTTGGGCTCAGAGATGATCTAGTTCCACAGCCCGTTCAGCCAGGAATGTAGAACCAGTGCCAGACACTGGGATTGGTTTTCCCAAAGGATACCGCATGTGCTCTCAAGTCTGGGAGCTGAACCTAGACCCAAATGCTGCCATTGCCCCGGCTGGATACACTACCCATAAAGCTCAGACAAAGTGCCCTTTGCCCACTGACTTTTGCATATGGACTGTGTCTGATCTCCAAAAGGGTGACAGTGATTACCCTTATCCAAGCTGGTTGTGTGGTTACAACACCTTCATAGCAAGGAGATGAGTTCTGCCCACCACCATGATGAGTCCTGCCTGCAAACCCCATCTTCTACTCTACTGGGCGTTGGACTAGATGATCTCCAGAGCTCCCTTCCAACCCTGACCATTCTGTGATTCTGTGATACTCTCTACATCCAGGTTTTAACCACCTATTGTACAAAAAGTGGGTGGACAGGCTAAGCATCTAGATGCCTTCTGTACTCAAGGAGAAACACAAAATCCACTAGAGGGAGATTCAACCTGTAATAAAAACAACTCACTCCCGAGGCAGGTGTGATAAATGACTGTAAAGAGAGCTGCTTATTCCCTCGATTGAATGTACAGGACAGGATCCTAAGAGTTAGAAGACAGCAGTCAAATGCAATGAATCCTGCGCTAAACAGTTAAATATCTAAATAAACAACTTTCAGACTACCTTCATTCATGAAACCAATGTATTTTAACTGTGGCTTGGAAGAACAGGTTCCAAAGATGAGCAGTTTAGCTTCTGTGATCCATTTAGAACCCACTCTCTTCACTGGTAGTGATGACAGGACTAGGCATTGGAATGACATTTTTATGTGACAACTTTTTCACTTAAAATGTAGTGAGCTATCACTTCCTTGTGACACTTCAGGTACGCAATCAAGCAGTGTATAGATGGTCAGACAGTTTCAAATTATTTTAATTTAAAAAAAAAAATCCTATTTTTTTTCCTATTTTTTATCACCCATTTGAAAGGAAATGTCTGGATGTTCAAAACTCAGTCACTATGATTTGAACAGGATATACACCTTTGACCTTGAATTTTAAAATACACTATATAACACAACTCCCTGCCATCTAGTTCCTATCATACCTTCATCATTTGTCATAGAAAATTTTTTGATTGACTTAACATAGATACTTAACATACATATGCTGGAGCTGAAAGAGCCAGTTCCTCAACTGGTACAAGTCAGACTAGTTCTATTAACATAAATTGAAGCTGACTGATTTATACCAGCTGACAAAAGAGTCCAGTATCTAATAAAAATCTGAAAGGCCCTTACATTTTACCTGACACTTACAGAGGTTTTAATCAAGTTCTACATTTGCTTGTTTGATTTTTGGCATACAAGATTATTTTTTTTCTTAGTATTTATTTATTGAAGGTGTCCCTGCTCATTTTAGGGGTGTTGGACTAGATGACCTTTAAAGGTCCTTTACAATCCAAACTGTTCTATGATTCTATGATTGTGCCGCAGTATTAAAAAAATATGGCAAAGTGTTACCGTTCCTGAGTAAGATATCTATGTGATAATTAAAAACAAAAAAGAGCTGTGACCAATAGACAAATCAAACTGTCAGTTGACATACATCTGAAAGCAGCGACATCTTATTACACAGAGGGCTCACATATTCACTCCCTACTCAGTAAAAGACTTTTCATGACATGCAGATAACTACGCATGGGAATAGATACATTCATTCAGATGAAAACAAATGTTAGCTTTAAAAAAAAAAAAAAACATTTTTGAGACATTATTATCTGAATTTCCTGATGCAATCACAGGAAACACTGAAAAATAAAATCCTGATTCTTTAAACTTTCACTACATAATTAGTGATCTCCATTGATTTCTATCTGTGCTAATCCTGTGATGAAAGTTGGAGATACAATTTTGAATATGAAGATATTACCTCTGGCTAAGGAAGTCCCAGAACCATAAATCACTAAGGATGGATGAGAGGATATTTTGAAAACCTATAATAATATATCAGTGTTGTTCCTGGATTCATCCCGAGGCATTTTTTATAGGCTATGTGTTGATAAGGATGGTGGGCTTAGCGGACCTTGGTTATGATTATGCTCTTCTGTTCTACTACAGACATCTGAACAACATGTGACCTCATAGACTGCAAACAAATTCAAACCTCAAAAATACCATTGAAATAGGATTGTAAATTGATTGAAATTTTTACTTGAAGCAACTTCTATAAAGTTCATAATGATTTGTTTTAAACTCTAATTTTTCAATGAAATTTTCAAAGAAATCCAAAGAAATGAAAGACAAGAAACTAAGAAAAAAGAAAACAGTATATTTGGCAACACTAACACTTTTTTAGTTGTTTGGGTTTTTTTAATTTTCTAATTAGAAAAATAGCAACATTTCACACTGAGCATTTTTAAAAGATATTTCAAATTCTGAAGAACTAGCCATTTTCAAGAGTGAAAGAAGCACTTACGGATCAGCCAAAGCAGAATCAGAAATATCCCTTTTCCCACACAAACCTGGCATTTGCATAACAGCTGGCAATGTTGGCACTTTCAATCCGTAGAGTGACTGTATCTTTGGGAGCCCTGAGAGTCTCATAAATCGTCTTAGACAATAGGAAAACATTGGTTTGGTGCCCTTGCTCTCTACCCAACATAATATTTGGGATATATCAAAGTATGACGTCTTAACTCCAGAAACTGCGCTCAGTAATTTGTGCAAACATACAAATGCAAACAATAGAAAAGAGGGAATCCCATGAGGGAGGGTAAAGACTATTTAAAGGAATGGTATCTAATTCATGTATACTACAATTTCTTTTATAGCCAAACTGTAAATAACTTTTCATTGTAATATGTCATGAGGCACAAGAACATATGCTGTGCTGAATTCCAAACATATGACCTCTGCTGCATTCCTTTCATCTACTCATTATATAATTCTGTCAGCAAGAGCAATCAAGTCTGATGTGCATAAGTGTTCACAGGATTGAGCTTAGATACTCTGAAAGTTCATTCCCTTAATATTGGTACCATTATTTTGCATGGCAAAGTAGTTAGTCTCACAGAATGGTAAATATCAGGATTTTTTTTTTTTAATTTACTATAATAGTTCAATTATTTAATTTTGAATCATTATTTTCTCCACAAAAAAATGATCAACAGTACTGAAGTTTCTTAGTTAATTTCCATAGTAATTCAGGATACGCGTTTGTTGGCTGAGCCGGCAGCAACAGAATGTCAGTTCCTGTAGCTTTACAACAGTCAACAGAAGTTGGTCAATGCACATGTGAAGAAGAGCTGGTTTTTAAGATCAAATCTTCCCACAGCTCCCTTCTTACACACCAGTAACAAACATAACTCACAGAAGTAATGTTAATGAATTCAAGTTGAGCATGAAAAGACAACATGTAAAGATAATTCAAATTCCACAGTAATCAGAGCATCATGTTACAGAAGTCAGTGTGTTTTAGATGAATAATTATGGCCCTGCTGTATTTTGTAACACTTCTGAAGCGTGAAAGAGCACTTTTTAACCCGAACAACTAACACTTAGCCAAAGCATTTCTAATGATGAAGGTTTACCTGACCAAACAAAAACAATGTAGATGACTACATCTCAGTTAGTTGCTCCTGGTGCCTGTTGTTGTCAACAGAAAGAAGCAGGCACTTCATTCCTTTCCGGTGTCTGAAATGGGTCAGACAGTGACCCGAGTGCCTATTCTTCTCCATTTCACTGTGTAGCATAAGAAAGCATAGGTCTGAGAGTTTCGTTGTTCTTACTGTGTTCCCTAGAGCTGAATTTTCATCCCCATTTTGATCTGTTTATCTGAATAAAATATAAGTTAACTGGCCTTCCTTTTTAGATGTTGCGATTCTTTCAAAATCTTTAGTGACTATTACCAAATGGGTTTTCATTTAGCATCCCATGCTCTTCTTTTTCTTTCCAAATAAACCCTCCTGCAGGATAGCTTGCCTTCAGCTTCTCTTTATCCTTTGGAATAGCAATAATTTTGTCTAAGAATGAGAGAGCTAATGACCCATAACTTTGAAACAGTTTATAATAGTTCATCTGAATTTATCTGATACAGTCTGTGTCTTAGAGCTGGAACTAAAGACAAAGACCCTGATATAGATATCGTATATGCACATTTATCCTCCTGAAACCAATACATTTACACTGGCAGAAAAAAGAACAGAATTATGCCCCAGATACCAGTGCTCTGGTCTCCAACATTTTCTGATACCTTCTGTACGCCTAATTACACCTACTGTTAAATTTTTGTTATTTAACAGATAATCACTATAAGATGTAGTGGTATTACACTGTGTCTTCAGAACTGCATGTAGGAACAGATAGAGGTAATTAGGATTTGAAGTCCACTAAAAATGGACTGTTGATAGAGCTATGGAGAAAGACAAAGACCAAATAAAGAAGCACTCATCTAAGATACATATATAGGTGAGTTGGGTTCGAAGTCAGTTCTGCTTTATACAAGCTGCAACAGATCCAACACAAGGAACAACTCTTGCTAGGCAGGAGCAGGAACTCAGCCATAGGTCTCCTTAGGAATCACCTGGACTACCCAAAGAGTAGCTTCTCTGGTGTGATTTGTTCTCGTTTCTCATAGAAACATTTTGAAGAGTTTTGGAATGGAAACAGGAAATTTCTTAATGTCTTGGATTTTTTATGGGAAGGGAACATCCTTTCCCCCTTTGGTTTCATGAATAGCTGCTTTTACTTTTTAAGCTACATATTTATAATTGATACAAGTGAGTATGATAAGATAAACAGAATACTTGATGGATCATTTACCAGCATCATCTGTGAAAGAAAAAATAATTTTGCTACAGAAGAAAGTAAGAGATTAATTAGTGAGATTTGCTTCCAGTTCTGAGGTCCAAATGAGTCTGAAATATATTTAAAAATAAATAAATTGAGGACAACTGTATTTATGTTTATATAACCAACATTAGTGGAAGGACTTAAGCATTGGTGATTTGCTGGCCACAGGTTAGAAACATCACCAGCATGTTCATACCCCAAACTGACAGTTATTCAGGAAACCCGTTCTAAAATAAAACAAATTCAAATATTTACAGATGATACACAAGAAAGGAGAAAAATTTCCGCAATTCTCATAAAAATTCAATACAGAAAAGGGGAGGAGGTCCATTTTTTTAAGATTGGGAGAAACTATTTGATATCAGACAGCGATCAGTACCTAATAAGCCCAAAATCATCTACTCATAGTAATTTTAACTTCCCAGTTTTCCTGTAGAAATCTCGTCTTTGACTTTCCTCCTTGGAAAGCTGCACACCCTCTTCAGACAAGTACCAAAATGAAGGAAAAGGGGCTCCTACAGACCTGAAAGTCCTTAAGTGGAGGTGGGCAGAATAGGATGCCTGGTAATGCCCCACTACGTGCCTGTTCAGTCCTTCTGCTGGGCAGAAGACG
The DNA here is from genome assembly GCF_000708025.1 of Charadrius vociferus. Taxonomy (NCBI): domain Eukaryota; kingdom Metazoa; phylum Chordata; class Aves; order Charadriiformes; family Charadriidae; genus Charadrius; species Charadrius vociferus. Next base: position 473,088 of record NW_009649320.1, on the reverse strand, counting down.
TGGAAGGTGGCGTGGTGCCTCTCACTGCAGTTTCCAAAGAGAGTCTCAGCAGCAAATTTCCTAGGCAAGCCATACACAAAAGACGACTTTTCTGGACTGCCAAGAAGCTGCGTGTGCGCCAGGACAGAGTTGGAAAGAGCCCCTATGCACAGCCATGATCCCAAGCAGTGGCAGCCACCAGACTGTCAGCTCTGTAGAGAGGAGTTCCTTGCACATACTCTTCCATACACCACAGTTAACGGTGTGGCATAACAGCAGGCACACATCTGACCCATTTTGCCCTTGTACCATACAACTGCCATCACTTGGGGCAGAAGAAGGGACTTGTCTCTTTCTGGCCCTTTCACAGCACTGTTGAAACAGGGTCTGCTCTGGGTACCTCCTGTACTGCAGGTTGCATCCTCCGGGCCTATCAGGACACCACACACCCAGCCGCCCACCGGCACTGCCACTGCACCTCCTATTCAGGGTGTGGGTGTACTTATCACCCTCCTTCCTACCCATTTTGACCCTGGCCCTGCCCCCTTGCCGTCCCCTCACTCAAGATGTCACAACCACGGGGCTGAAAATTCAAGTGCTCCACACAGCAGGCACGTTTACTGTAACGCTAGATGTGGAGAAAGAAAAGAAGGGAAACAGATTTTTTAGCCACATAGTTGCAGGAATGTAGTAAATTGCAGGTAGAAGTAAATATTGCAAGGTAATTAACTAAAATCAGTCTGCAGAGGTGTTCCAAAATGCCTAGAGGCTACAAAATTTTCTTCATAATTTCACCAGGATTCTTAACTCCTGTATTCAAACCAATTATTACCATCATTTATTTGTTTTCTGATGGTCTTTGAAAAGATTTAGACACATCATATATAACACAAGTGTCCTAAATTGGGCACCAACCTAAATTTCCTTCACCCATCTCACCTACGCTAGCGAAATCTCTTTAATATTTCCCATGCACAGCTCAGCCAGAATTTGCAAGTACTGAACATCTCAGGAGAATGCCAGATCTTATCAGATGTTCTCACTAAAAAGGTTTAGCGAAGTCTGGATAAACAAGCAGTGTTTTAGTTGCCGTACTAAACTATATTTTCAAAGTTTGCCCATCACTAATCATAGTCTGATAGCTTGTCAAAGACCATTGTGAAGAATTCCCCACTGTAAATAAAAGCTGTATGAACACAACTAGTTATAATACTTTGGATTTAAATGGATGTTTTTTTGGCAAGAGGGTTCTGTCAACATTTATCAGGGAGATGGGTGTACATTTTATGTTGTTTTGGTTCCACAGCTAATTTGGACAGCAAAATGAGATTTCCTTGTAATGAGTACAAAGCCACCTGCTTTATCTCTTTGGAGAAATTTAAAATATTTAGCATATGAGGTATAAGTATATCAGAAGAGTTCTCATAAATATCAGCAGGA
>NW_009649320.1:349237-471573 GCF_000708025.1 Charadrius vociferus | reverse complement strand
AAGCTGTCTAGGCATAGAGATCTCCTGAGTAAAAGAATCAGTATTTAATAGCTCCCTTAATCTCACTTAATGTTAATGGACAATTGGAGGAAACTACTCATCTGGAAATTACTTTAGCAAATTAAACGTGGCCAAACATCTTTGCTTAAGTGAAGCTGAAAGCAAGTCATCCATCTTACACAGGATTTTAGAGAAGTATCCCAAGTCTGAAGACTGTGTGTCAGTTTAGTAAATGAAAGTCACTTACGAGCTCCCATCAACATATTGCACGCTCAATCCATTTCTAGCCAGATCTCAGTAACCGGTCTCTTAGCCAACAAACTCTGCTTAGGAGCACTGCACCTCCAAAATTAATGAGAAACAAAAGCTTTTCAACATTGTGCTAACCCCATACATGTTGTTTGATGTTTTAAAAATTATTTTCTCCTGATGAGTCTTGCTCAAGTTTATTGCTGGTGTTTTGTACAATGCTACCATGCCAAGTGTTAATTATTATGTATACTACGCAATCTTCCACTTCCACAAGGACATCACTGAATTTCACAAGTATGTTGAACCTTCATTTAATTAAAAGATGTTCCTATACAGCATAAAAATATGTGTATTTAGCCACCTTCTTTACTACTCACTATATCTTACAGCATTTCGGTAAGGTAATTACTCAGCACCATTTTACTAAGAAAGAAGCTGAGGTACAATGCAATTACCTGTTTTGCAAAAGGTACCTGTAAGCATTGTCCTGAACCCACGATCTGTCTGTAAAAACAGTAGCACGTTGCACTTCTGACCACAGTGCATGACTGAGGGGGCATGCAACAATCAGGCAGCAGGTTTGGAAAAGCTGTGAAGCCCATAGTCTTTCTTCATGTAGAACATGACTCTGTCAGGGAAGGCATAGGCACAGGACAACGGGGAGGTCAAATATATATGCGTTCAAACATTATATAGGTACCTGGAGGGTCTGTTCACTGGTGGCTATCAGCATCATGGAGATGGTGTGATCTCTGTCTCAGGAAGTCTCTAAACTGCTAATTGCCAGAAAAACTGTACCAGGGACAGATTACTATACATATGGTCTACTTGAAACTCTTTGATAAGCAGCTGGCAACTGCTGTTGGAAAAATACTAGGCTGTCCAGAAAAGCTATCCTTATGGAAACTTCCATTAAAGAACCAAGCAGATCAGTGGAAATGTTGCACACAGGGAGGAGGTAAGTTTGAAAAATTTGAGGCCTCATTTATGTCAGATCTGTCTTTTCTTCCTGCACACATTCTTCATCTTTTTAAGTTTCAAGTCTTTTATTTCAATTAAATGCAAAATTTGTGTATGCTTATTTGTTGCTTTTTAGGAGTTAAGTGAGCTGCCTATCTCATCGCTTGTTTTAGCCCATGAACTTCCATGTGAAGTTTTGATCATTGACTTAAATTCACCTCATGAAGTAAATCAGAGAACATTTTTGACAGTAGGAGACCGCATTCACGCCTAGCAAATTCCAATCACTTTTAGTTAAATTACACTCAGCGTGAATTTTGACTGCAGTGTTTATTTACTTTGAAATGGATAAACAAACTTTTAAGTATCTACTAATAATTCCATTTAGATATCTGATGATAAATTAATTCTTCGTGTAGCTCTGTGGAAACCATTTGATCTATTTAATTTCTATTTGAGAGGAAGGATTTGGAACCATATTATACTTGGTTTCCAAGCACTCTCCTTCTATATTTTAGAACTGTAACTAGTATAAAAGAATATGCATATGTTGATTATATGATGGAGACAAAAGTGTACTTAATCTATACATAATACATCAAAAGAGGCCTGCATGATTCAAAGACCTATACAAATTACTAGAAAGAAAAGAATTCAAATTCTTTTTTATTTCTGATAGTTCAAAATAAGATCCAAATATTGACATGGATATATTCTTCATAATTTTTCTAACATGCTAAAAGAATTATTGGTATCCTGGAAGTACAAGATGATTAGTCACCACAGTAGGGTTTTAAAAGGCCAAGTTCAGCCCTAGCATAAGTCTAATTCCACTGTAAATCAACAGAATTATATATATTTTATAAAATTATTTCATTTCTATTATTGACTTCCAGCAGCCAGACTTGTCTTGCAAAAGGAAATACTTTTCTTGCAAATGCTTGTCTTGCAAAATGAAAAAAATACACTCAACTTCTAAAATTATTTTCTAGCAGTATTGTTGTGTATATATAAATTCAAACACATTTTTAAAACTGTCATAACTGAGTTTATTTCAACGTTTATTTTTTTTAGCCAATCATTCTAATACAGAAGTTCATGTGTTTTGAGGTTTCATTATTGTCATCCTTTTACAAAGAATCTAGAAAATAAAGCTGAGGATGTAAACACTGAATTAAGCTTGAGCTTCTCATTTTTCCAGAATTCATCAGATAAATTTAAAATCAGATTAGTATCATATCTTTGGACATTTGGTTCATGTTCTTTACAGTTCTTATGTATTTATCAGCTTTTCATTGAAGAAGTCTCTGGTGTATTTTTAATCTCTTTTCAGTTCATATTTTTTCAATTTTCAGTTGATATGAGCGATAGATATTTAAACACAGTTTGCAGTTGAATTTAAAGAAGCTGTTTCTCTTACTCAGACTAAACTCATGTAAACATAAGCCATTGTTCTTCAAATTAGGAACAGAACTTCTTAAATAGAAAAAAAAAGAAATCTAGAGTATGTCTTGAAAAAAGAGAGACAAACAAGTTAAAATAATTGCTCTGATTCTTGTAAAAACATCTCACATCGAGTTTTAGTTTTCACTTAGCACAGAGTAAACTTATCCTTTCTTATATATTTTTTGCCATGAAATGAAGAATACCTGACATTCAGGACAAAGAAATGTATACATCACACTGAGTAGCTTATGATGTAATCAGGAAAATCTTACTTAATGTAGAATCGGGCCATGGCTGAGTAAATCATAATCTAATAATATCCAAATACAGTATAACCTCCCTTTTTGATGGTAAATGATTGAATGTGGGAAGTGAAACAAGGAAGCATAAGTTGTTCAAACCAGGCAAGTATTGCAGGGGAACTTCCATCTGGCTTCACCCTCACATGACCACAATTTTTCACAGCAGTGCAATGCCAACAAAAATAACTAATTTACTCTGTAAACCTTGAGTGAAGTTTTTGGTGAATCAAATCCAAACGTCCTTTTGCGTGGTAAGAAGACTCATGATAGGGCTTGTTCTCTCAACAATTACTGGCATGCTTAGAAGTATATAAGGCACTATTTTTCTTACACTGAAAGCGCCCAACTTTACTAATACATTAACAAGACTCATTTCCCATTAGTTCCTTCCTCCATCCCCCGTTTTTTCTGTTCTGAAACTCAGGAAAAAAAATTGCGTTACATTTTTTAAAAAAGTCCTGGAGTCTGAATGCTGTACTTTAGCTGTGGTCTTGTCACTGCTTTACTACCAGAAAGTACAGCAAAGAGTCATGGTTTAGTTGCTGCTTCATTTTTCCGCAGGGGAAAGTTTATCAAGTTTCCTGGCACAACTTTCCTTGCTCCACTTGGTTGTACTGACCACCACGTTGGTAGTAAGCTCAGGTTTACCCACCTGCACAGCAATGGAAACGCTGGTTAGGATTGACTCTGTTTCCTTTTTGACATTGTGGTCTAAATTGTGTTTATGACGTGCAGTGAGAAAAGCATCTACCTGTGAAATCTCTCCTGGAGATCTGGTGGTCTCAGTCTTGTGTAGTACACTAAAGGAGGGAAACATAGTGTGCCCAGAGATTTTGGCATAAGTCTAGACTGAGTATGCAGACACATTTGCATCTTCTTCACGTTAGCAGACTATAGCATAGCTGACCAATGCGTCAACTGGTTTCCCTTGCTGGCTGAAAATCATGACAACACACAAAGCATACCAAACACTTTGAAAAACCTCAAAGCAATGTAGCAGGCTCCACCTCACCCACATGCTGGAAAAGGAGTGGGGCTTCTCCATTATGAAATGTCACTGCAGGTTGTGTTAGAGACCTGACGACAGCAGCAGACCCAAATCTTCCCTGCATCACCCATGGACAGGTGGTATTTAGCTCATCCTGAGTTGTAGCTCACACATAAATTTCAGGGAGCTCATGTCTGAGACTTCACTCATTAACAAGAGCCATTTATTCAGACAAAAGCTCTCTTCAGAAAAGTAACTAAATATTATGCCAAGCCAATTCTCCCTTTGTGGAGAGCAGAGAAGCAGGTAACAGTGTAATAGGCCAAAACTGAAACTGCTGTTCAGTCTAAAATAGTTTATAAACAGCTAAATGCTGAAGAAAATTTTAAGTCTAAATGCTGATGTGAATGGGCTTTTGGCAAATCCATGTTATATCTCTGCTCTACTGTCATGCTTGGTCTGACAGCTGCCATTGCCTGACAGTCATTTCAGTAAACATGATTATTATTTTTTTCACCTAAAGGTAACAATAATGTTTTACATTTACGGTGTATACTTTCTTTTTCCATTTATAACAATAAATCCGTATACCTCTTGAAGAAATGTTACCTGTATTTACAAAGGGAAGGAGGAAAAAGGAGGTTAAAACACCAATATCTCCTACCAATAAAAAGATAAAATAAACAAAATAGTTCTTGTTACAAAGTGTGTTTTTTAACAAAACAGAAAAATGAAGATACCAGTCCCTCCCATGAAACTCTTCCTCTCAAGGAATACAGCAGATGCTTAAAGGTTTTAAACAGTTAGTGTGGAATCCACTGCAACTAAATTTAGCACCTAAAATATGCCCAAATTGTTCTTCTTGATGCACAGTCCTGATGCCCAAGCTCTCTAGAGCTGCAGCAGAAAGAGGCAGATGTCTCTGATAGGCAGATGCCTATCTTATCAGCCTAAATTAGGTGGAATGGATTTCATCCCTAGGTTTTTCAGCATATTATCCCACCTGCCCTTCTCTGATCTTGGGACCAATCTAGGCCATGTTTGGGTAATTAATTGGGAGTTATAAAGCCAAGGACTTTACAACTTTATCAGTATTATACTTCATCAATGTATATATATACACACTATATCAGTATACATAATTTATCAGTATTTTAATAAAAGGTAAAATCAAGCAGTGGGAAAAATTTCCTTCAGTCCCAACATCCTGCTCATCTTGCAGTTAGAAAAAAGAGGAACAATATTTTTGTAGTAGGTGCTTATTTTTAAACCCAAAATTTTGCAGTCTTTCCTTGGAAAATGGACATGATGGATACAGGACACATATACCTTAGGAGTAATTAATTTCCAAAGGCAAGGCTGCACCATGGGACAGTCCCTGAACCGGAGCCAGCTACCTTTTCCCTTGGGTGTGCCGGGAGTCTTTCACAGTGCTGCCACCACCCGCACCCTTCTGAAAGATCAGGCATGCAGGAATCTGATCCAATTGCCACCAAAAATGATACAATGGCTGAAGGACATGTGCTTTCACGCACAGTTAAAGAGGGATTCTTTTAATCATTTAATTTTTTTCTTCATGACTGGAAAGAGCGACTGCAAGTCCCACTAATGCTGCCTAGAGAAGGGACAATATCTGAAGCCACCCAAATGACAGCAACCACGTCCCGACACACTGTGGCAAGCAGCACGTGTTCTTGACTCCAGGAAATCCCATGTCAGTGGACATGAAATGTAAAAGACATGCATAAGCTCTATTAGGAGTTGGATCCTCAGCTGATTAAAAGAAAAGAGTCAGTTCACTGAAGTCAGTGCAGCTGCAATAATTTATATTAGCTCAGAACCCAGCCCTGAGCTTCTTTAATGCATGTGGTTTTATTTCTTAATAATTTATTAAGCATGGTTTAAAAGACAAATCATTGATGGTGATTCCTGTCAGAGAGAAAGCTTTCATGCTAGCTGCATTGTGTCTGACAAGGCAACACATACGGTGGTCCGGCTTCTATTGTACACAAAGGACGGGATTCAATTGCTTAAACATTGGCATCTGTTGCCACTTGAGACATCTCAGGCGACCCCACCTGGTCTCCAGCTGCCTGTCTAGGAGGACACGGGTCTCTTGTAAGTCCTGTGACATACCTGTTAGCCCCATGCAGATGTCTCGAGTGTCCTGGGGAATATCAAGCGGCACTAGACACTTATGTTCGAGCTACCGAATCCCTCCCAAAGTCTGCAAGGATAGCCAAAATAATGTGTATTGCACAGGTCCTCTTGATTTGATGTCTGCTGCTTTTACTGTTTTAAAGAACCTTTGCTGCCAAACTTGAATTTAGTAGCATTTTTAGTAAGATAAATTTCCAAAGCAAAGGGTTTTTTTGAAATGTTTTACCTGTGCTGGGGGCTATGCAAAATATTAAATATTATGCAGCTCAGTGGGTCAAAAATAAAGCAAACAAGTAGCTCAGTTTTCTAACCCTGTGGCAGACTATCATCTGTAAAAGCATAAGCTTGCTAAAACAACAGATTTTATGTGCAAGTTTACTAGAAGTGGAATTAATTCCCCCTAACTTTGGACAAAGGATTCAGCACCAGATTGCAGATATCTAAGAACCAAATGTAGGTAGGTGTTCACATCTGAGACAGGTGAAGAAGCTCTTACAGTAGTTGATGGGATCTACAGCTCAGTTTACACACAGCATGAAGTATGACATTCCACCTCCTACCAAAGGGTGTAGATCTTCTGCAGACCCATGTTACATCTGATAGACACTGTCTCATGCATTTTAATCCACCCCTGATTACAGCAGACACCTGTGTTTAGGCAATCATAACGTGTCCAGTCAAGGGAGTACCGAGTCTAAAGAACCATGTACTCAACCAGAAGGGCCCACCTGGGGCTGGAATCACTCACAGGAACCAAGAAATATTTTATATGTCCTAGGGTGTCTCAGACATCCACAAAGGCTGGAAGACACAACACAGAACTTTCAGATTAGTCCATGGCTGGAAGGCAGTTTGGATAACTTTACTCATTAAAAATCATTAGACATCATGTTTAGTCAACTGTACTAAATCACTGTGTATGGGCTAATCAGCCTGGGCTTCCCTTACAAGCAGTGGACAAAAGCAGGCATTAGAGATATGTACATTACAGTAAGGTAAACCATGCCATTACAAAGAACTTTTTCCCCAATGTCTATAGAATAAGTCTAAGGTGACTAACGGATGCATCCATTAGATACTTGGACATCCACAGTGAAGGCTGCATATGGTTAGATGAAGCCCTATAATTTCACATTTTTAAAAATGCATGATTAAGCAACTCCTTTGGTCTAGTCTTGATTTACTTATTAATAAATAGATTTGCTGATGACATCGTGACAGCTCCGGCTTAATGTTTTAACAGATTAACTGTGAAGGCTAGAAATAGTCCTGCCTGTATCTATAGAACAATTTTAAAGACTGTTTTAAAAACAGTGTTTGCTTTATAGGTTCAATGCATCATTAATATGCAGTGTACCTAATCACCTGAGGCAAATATGTTGGCAGTTTATGTTTGCAAATGAAAGCTTCATACTGCTTATTGTTTGAGACCCACTCGACCTTAACTCCAAAAGCCATCGGAAGAACCTTGGAAGATCTCTAATCCACTCAGCTGGGCGTGATTTTCCTCTGGTACGTTATAAGTTTTGTAAACCTAGATGGGACAATATTCTGGCCCTTCATCTGGCTGCCTGCTTTTCTTTTCTTGCTTACCTTTCTGACTGTAAAGCTTTCATTGCTCATTGAGCAGAGAAGGTTCTTGGAATCACTGAGGCAGTACCTCTATGCCCACCTAATTACCTTTCTGAACAACTACAATTCTCTAGATGATTAATGTTTTTTTGCATATTTAGATAATCTTCATGTGAAGTCTTTTCGTGTGTCCAAAGTTCTGATGGAGTCTTCTGTACCTCTCTTCGTGCAGAAAAATTAAGTTCAAGTTGTTGTCTTAATAACAAAGTCAGTACAGCTCCTAAAAAATTTTAAAGAATTCCTGCGGATTTGCTTTGGAAGAGGTGTTGGATTTAAATATTAAAGACTCAACAGTATTAAAGGCTGCAAAACAACAATATCATTGAATTGAATAGATTCTAGAGAGCATTTTGATATATAATTTATATATGTAAATTATTTAGTACTTATGCAAATTAGTCTATTATGAAGCACCCCTGTGCTGTGAATGGCACTTCAGCCCATGGACCCATCAACTGGTAATAAAATAAATATTGAGATAAAATTTGGTTTTATTTCAAATTTATGTATACTGATGGCATTGAGCTGCAGAGAAAGTTTGAGAGCACAGTGCTTCCTTTTGTACTGAAGATTTAAGAAAAATGTCATCTATGCATTTAGTAAAATGGCTTTAATAATGTGAATGTTCTGAAATAAATCTCAGTCATAATTACAATTTATATCATTATGGGCATCAATTGAACTATGAGGATTTTTTGTAGTTAGCATTGTGCATAAAAAGCACTATTCTGTCCTGGAGATCTAGGCATCTAAATGGGCAATACAAAAAAGTAAATTCTAGTCCCCCTTTAAACACAGGTAAAGGCCGTCATAATACCAGGCATGATCAGAAAAAAAAGAAAAAAAAAAAAAAAAAACCAAACAAGATGAGAACCCCAGACCATCCTTCTCTTCAAAACAGTAAGGAACAGTGTCAGTTTGCCTAATTAAAAGAAAGGAAGGAAAGACAGGGCTTATCAACACTAAGCTGTCTTTATTACCATAGATTTAGCTGAGTACTGTCCTGGCTCACTGTTTTAAAACAGCAGGACAATACCAGTGAAACTTAAACTCCTTGCTGGAAATTACCTCCTAGTCACGGGGTGGATATTTCAAGGGATTGTGAACAATGTTCAACTCTGGGGGAGCAATGAAAGTATGTAAAACTTTTTGTAAGGAACTCAAGCATTATATGTGTTTGCAGCCACTGACTTCTAGCAAGATGTAAAAACTTAGACCTTTCCCTTGCTGTGTTTTAGTTTATCTTTCATGTGATAAAGATGATATTATTGATCTGGAATAAAACATAGTTTTACTCCACAGGGATGAAACAAAGGTCAAACATCATGTGTGAAACAATTTCCTTATGCTGACCCTAGTAGGTCACTACTAGGTAAAACAAACAGGAAAAAAAGCTCCTAAAATGCATGTATTTTAAACAGAAAGGTTTCAAAAACCAGAAGAATGGAGCACCATGGGGATTTCAAGCGTCATCAAGAGGGCTCCCCCTCTGTCTAGTTAGGGTTTTCTGTCCTTTCTACTGGAATAACCTTTCAAAGCTATACCAGAACCTCACTTTGGCATCAGGACTTTCTTTTACTCAATATTATTCATTAGGCTAAAGAATTCTTCTCCCTCTCTACTGTGTATTTCCACCTACACATTCTTTCATTTGCATTATCTGGAGTAATCACATCCTCATTACACCACCTCTCCACTAAGCCCTACAAGTTATAGTCTTTCTCACCTAATCAAGCTCTTCATCCTCTGACCATCTTAACTGACCCTGTTGAAGCTGAATTTATTGCTTCTGAACACTGGGCAGTAGTCTGGTGTTCTAGGTGAGATCTCGCAAAGCTTTGTACCACAGCAGTAATACCCTTCTTCTGGTATTGAAATTTTTTTCACAGATCTAACAGAAGATCACAAATTCCTTGCATACCAGCAACATTCATAATATATGTTTTTATTTTACAAATGATCAATAAGGTGATTTTCCCCTCTCATGCAAATGTCCCCATGGCATAGGAAGTGGACTTTTTGGTTGGACTTTCCTTCTGGTGTAATTTCAGAATGAAGGATTCGAGACAAAGATGCACCAAAAAAAAAGAAAAAAATCTGACAACAACTCTCTGCAGTAATTATTTAATCTAATTCCCAACATTACTCACAGCACATATGGAACTGAGCTTGAAATCACTGCTATGGCAATAACAAATACAGTGTTATGACCCTTCTAGACATCTGCAAAATGGTTGTTGGAGTTTTTAATGCACGAGCACCCAGAATCATTGGCAAGGCAACATCAGATTCACAGTCGTCCTAGGAAATCAAGGAAATAGTGCAAAAATCACAAGAAGAATACCTGCTGGGAAGAGCTTTCAATGCCAGCTACCTGGGTTTGCTGCCAGTCATGAATATAGTCACGAAGAAACTGCACTAACACACCTAGATTGTAATTATCTCTGAAAAAGGAATTTGATCCAACATACTCAGAGGTAAATCCAACTCATACTAAATAATCACTGCTGGCTATGCTGCTGAGGGCATTTCTGTTTCAAGACAGAGTTGGGAAGGGGGAACTTGCTTAGACAAACTTCACTGAAGAAAACAAACTATTCCAAATCTTACAGTTTTTGATTCCCTCTTTTACAAAACAAATATCCTAATTGTGCTTCCTTTCCTTTCAGTCCGTGTCTGCAGCCAAGGCAGGAAACAGGAGTGCTAAACTAAAGTGACACTGCAGCTTTGACAAGCCAAAACAAGATCAGGACAAGATGGAAATCCTGTAAAGATGACTGTACTTTGGAATCTTTCAGTTTCCTTTAGATGATGCTGAGTTTTCAGGTAAGAGATGTAGAAATATTCAAAAATTTTTCTCCTTCTCTTTAATAAAATAATCTGTAAAGGCCCAGTTGTGCAAGGTCAGAACATCAACAGGTCTGCATAAAAGGACAATATCTTGCACTGTTTGATATTCAACATGTTGTTCATTAAAAATCTAATTGATCCTGCAGGAAAGTGTAAATAAAACTAACAATTACTTGTGGTTAGAAATTGACTAACCATCCTTTCTGGGTTGAATTCTCCTAAGATAGAACAACGCTGTAGAATGAAAGAAATATCACAGCCTGGATTTCTCTTTTAATGCTGACAACTGTACAGGGCATTGATGTTTATTGCATTAACTCAAATATATTTTTTTCTCATAGCCTTAAAATTGTACTACTATATGCTAAATAATGCTCTGCATTTAACTTCTCTTAAAAAACTGCAGTCCCAGCAATTGACTCCTGAGTCAAGTGGAGATATTGTATGGGTAAGGAAGGTGGGATTTAGCAGCACTAAGTGCTCAAGAAGAATATAGTTGGTGATTTCCAGACGTTGAAATATTCACAGTAATATTGACCTCAGAAAATATCACCAAACTGTAAAGATTCAGCCAAGAGAATAAATAACTTTTATATTAAATGAGAATATTAGGTTTTATTACTATCATTTTCCCTGTTATCTCCCCTCTCTTTAGACAGCCAGATACTGGTAGCAGCTTTAGGAGTGAGAGGTCTTCTTTACAGACAAATCTAATGCCCATCTGCAAACTGTTTTTCCTCCTAGAACAATATTATTTCTGAAGAACTAAAATAACACCCCATTTTATTAGGAGTTTATTGTTTTGGTATTAGGAAGTAAGTAGAAGGGAGGAAGAGAGAAAGTGATGTGTCTTTAAACTTGATATCTGGGCCAATACTTTTCCTGGCATAAACCTAAAGCCAAGCTTAAATGTTTGCCTGAGATCCAGAAGCTATAGAAAAATAACGCCAGTCAGGAAATGCAATGGGAGCCAACTGGAAGTCTTTACAAACTCCCTGTATACTTCAGCCTGCGTTAGTTCTTCTAAAATGATGGGACTAGATGAAAAGCATACAGGAATGAAAATAACAATGAGTGAGTACAACAACTAGTATTTGGCAATTTAGGATAAATTATCATTTACAATTCATGTGTTTACTTAAAATAACAGGCCAGTGTGAAATTATATTTTTCTTTCCTTTTCCCTTCCCTTCCCTCTCTTCTCTTCCTTACTTTACCCTTCCCTTCCCTTCCCTTCCCTTCCCTTCCCTTCCCTTCCCTTCCCTTCCCTTCCCTTCCCCTTTTCACATGTAGTACAAATTAAGGAGTTAGGACAGAGAAGACGGCTCTTTGCATCATTCTGGTGCTAAAATTTAAATCTCCAGCTTTTTTAACTCCCATTGGGCAAAAGCATGAAAGAGAAATAAATCTTTACAAGTTGACACAAGCACAGAGTAAAGAGAGGATCTAAAAATATGCTAGTGATCTAATGCTGTCCATAAATCACTAGAAAATAAGAAGGTCCATCGTCATATGCCTCAGGCGTTGCTATGAAGTAGGTTGGAGAAAGAAAATCTATCCATAGGGTAAGTTATATATCATTTATAGTGTTTAACTTTTTTTTTTTTTTGGTTATAGAATTTTCTGAGTAGTGCATACAAAAGACAAGAAGACAGAAAGAGAAAGGGAGACGGCAGAGTCTTATCTCTCAAGAAGAAAGAACTGGCTTTCCAAGTTTTGTTAGGGGTTTGGTAGTGACCATAGCATAGGCACACACTTGCACAACACAGCCTAGGGCAACAGTGCTGAGCACTGGCATGTCCTTTTAGGGTCCCTCTCTGAGAGCAAAGCTCATTACATCCAGGTGTTCTCCCACCACACAGACTGTCTTGGTAGGTCTCAGTACTTCTGAGTGGGATTCACAGGTAGCAGGAGTGAGGTGAAGCAAATAATTCAGCCGGTAAGAAATGTCAAGGAGAGAGAATACCTCTGATTAAAAATTTTATCCCTATCCTCCAAACTTGGAGCAGGAGACAAAACAGTATGCAGAGTCAGAGTACTGGTGGAGATCCATCTTAACAAAGGTCAGGTGAGACCACCAGATCCAGGTTTTTCCAAATTATCAGGGTTTCTTTTCTCCTGAATCAAACCAAACCAAACTAATTAACACCAGAAATAGGCCACATAAAATAATAAGAGTTATGGAAGAATGCAAGGCTTGCTTGTTTGTTTGTTTGTTTATCAAAGCTCCTTTTCATATAATCATCTTTTGCTACCAGACTGACAAATCCCTGAACAAAGTAGATGATTGGCTGGGATGGAAAAGTATCTTTTTTTGCTGCTAAGTTTCCCGGGGGGGGGAACCCCACAATGTTTCAAAAGAAAAATAATAAATTGCATTGTAATCAAAATGCTATCTTAAAAAAAATGAAATCGCTTTGACCATTTTCTCCTTGAAATAACATTGGGCGTTGTCTGGAGTTTATTAAGTCTGTCAAAACATGGACAAGGATAAGATTCACTTGATCAAAAGTGTATTTCTACATCAGATTTACTTGCAAAAAAAGTCAACGGTTTCTGCAAAGATTGACTTGAAATTCTTCCCTGTATGTGAACTTTTTTAAAAAAAACACTGCTCCTCTCCTTGCCAAAGCAACAGCAGTGCTAAATAAATTCAATGAAAATGACACTTTAGTTAAGGAAAAGGTTGTTAAGAGAGCTCAAAGTGTTTATGATAAACTCTCTGCTGGGTGTTAGAAAAAATCTCTGTGATCAGTATCTTATATAGCCTGTTACTGGAAGGTAGATAAACTACTGAAGTGATACCATCTGGCATACCCTATGCTCCAAATAACAATTACCATTTGAATATATTGAAAGGTAACTACGTTGTTGACTTTTTTCCTGCGGGGCTTTCTATAAATTATTTTTTATTAAAAAATAACATAAAGCCCAACAGAATTTAACCTGTAGCTTTTTTTTTCCTGACCCACGTTAAGGACAACAAACTACTGACTGATTACCAGAAAATATTGTAAGACATTTCCTTAGTATCTCTTTTTTCCTTTCTATCTGTATTTGTAATTACTTTCCTGGCTGCCTATCTGTTTGGTAGCCCAGCAGTTGTATTTCATTCAAACCATACTTGCATATTTTTTAGATTGTTACATAATACTGAGTTCCTGATTTGCAATGCATAATGCCCTGTCTCCTGTGATAACTCTGTCCGTTTAACGGGCCAGATGCTGCCTATGAAAGCCACAAGCAGCAAGGTGAAGCAGCACTTCTTAGTTTTTACTTGCATTTTGCATAGTTTTTTAACTGTTCAGCTCAGGAGGGAGGAAACATGTACTGCTGTTGTCACCCGGTTATTTTGGAAACTATAACTTTAAACCTAGGAAAAGGAGATCAGGAGTAGGTCTGCAGAAAGGCATGTTCTGCAAGGAAAGGATAGCTGGGTAGAACACTGGGTAAATGCTTCTTTATATATCGCAATCAGAGTCACTGGAGGAGACCTGCAGCTATTTAGGGAACACAGAAGATGCAACTAGGAGGAGACCTGGACAAGTGGAGGACCAGGAGGGAGAGCAGTGAGCATCTGAGAATAGGAAGTCAGAAAAGAACCTTAAATCTAAGGTTGAAGATTTTGATGCCAAAGAAGGCACAGTCTTTAAAAGATTCTTGGGAAAGATTAGCATGGTCAGACCAATATGCTATTTCCAATAAAAAATTAAAACATATTCATTTATGGAAAGTGAAGATAAATCTTTTTGTAGGCAGAACTCTTCTGCCTTATGCATTAAAATAACAAGGAGTTTTTTGAGTGATAACACCTTTTACTCCCTGCTAAAACCCTGGCCAAAGCCAAAAGCAGATATTCGGAAACATGGTAATCACAGCTTCATTTTGCCCAAGAAGGACTGGGAGGATCAGGCCTTAGCCAACCATTTTCTGGAACTTGGCTGCCATCTGCTCTGAAATTTCTTGACTTGGGCCCTGGCCTCTGTCATAAAACTCATCTTTTAACACCGATGGAAAGGACTTTGTTTAAAAGTGAGGTGGATTCTGCTGCTGGTTCTGTTGGTCAGTGTGTTAATTTCAAAAGTGATTAGTTGACTAAAAGTACTTTACTTGACTATCATCTCAGTCACCAGTAGAATGCATACATTTTATTTGTGAACTTCTTTCCAGTAACCTGATTTCCTAAAAGTTTATGCCTTTCTGTCTGCTAGTCTCCTCCTAATACCTTTTGTAACTTCAACCAAATTCAAGAAGTGATGGAGGTCTCAGAGATGGCAAAATCTCATAAGACCTGGGGACTGAGTAGAGGAGAGAAAGCTGAAGTAATGCATTGCTGAAGGAAAGACCTCAACAGGAACTCGACCACTCTCTGTTACGTGTAGCCTCTTGCCACAGGATGGTGAGTTGGGGTGGGGGGAGCACAGCATCATGTGTTCTGGGTTGGGGCTGGGGGTGGCAGGAGGGAGGTGAGGGGGTTGGCAACAAGGGGAAAGGAAGGGGAAAGAGAGGAGGAATGGGGTGAAACCATACATGATACTGAGGGGTTTCAAGGGCCTTCCTGCTTAAATCCACAGAGAAAAAAAAATAAAATCAGATTTCATTAATTCCACCACACACAAATCTCCTCAGTTTGAGAGTTTGTTTCACTGTGATTGTTTTTTTTTTTTATACAAATGAGTACATAAATTTGAAATTCCCATTTTCTTCACTTGCTTGTTTACTATATATGGGGTGTGAGCAGGACTGCTGGATCAGCTTGAGCTTGTCATCTCCTGCCCAGATCCACCAGGCCAAAGCACTCTGCCTTGCTCACCTTCTCACAGCATGCCAGTGACATTAGGTCCCACGTGTGCCTCATCCCCTGTACAGGTCATGCTACTCATGGCTTTCCCAGGTGGAGGTAGAGACCCAAAAGTATGCCCAGGAGGTACGAGCGGCCACCTCGGAGCATAGACCAGGGAGTTAGGAGAAACCTCTGGGTGCGGTGGGACTACCTTGTCCGCACCCCAGGAGGCTTTCTTCTGCCAGCACACTATTTTCTGTCTCTAAAGCTCCATGACTACCCACTTTAAGACAAAAATTGATAGTAAGTTTTTCTAATTATAAAATGACTGCAGTGAAACTGGTAAGTGGAAAACCATTTCCCAAGTTAACAGCCCTTCTGCTGGGAGATATGTTTTATTTACGCTAGGCTGGAACTGGTTAAAAAGCTGCTGTGTGAAATGTACAGGCTATATACAACCACATAAGCCCACTTTACTGAGGCTAACTTTATAAGTCCTTGGCCAATGTTTACTTTGCCACAATAAGCCTACTGTAAATAATTTAAAGGCTTCTTTGTTTCCTTTCTAGTTTGTGTGTTGTAGGGTTGGTTTATTGTTGTTGGGTGGCAAGTTACAAGGATTTCCTAGGCCAGCTCATTTATTTTATTTGGCTGTTGGGCCTTGTGGCCGTTTGGAAATTTCCTGATTTCAGCTGTAATTTCTAGGCTGCTTTCAGAGGCCTTTGAGCATGAGCAATCTAAAGGGAGAAACCGTGATTGTTAATAAAGGTCTGTGTCTGTTAGCGTGAGCCTCAGACAGCAGCCCTGCTGTCACCCTTGAACTCCTGGCATCTTTCATCACCAGCGTCCCAACCCTTCTTTTTCCTGACATCATGAATCAAAGGTAGCTAAAAAAGTGATGTGGGAGACCAGGAGATGAAAAGCAGAGACCACCTATCAACAAGAAGTTCATGAATCTTCATGGCCCCACAGGAAGGCAACATCATCCTCCATAAAACACACAGAGAAAAAAAGGTTGAGAAAGCCCATACAAGTGACCCAGGCTCATGGCAGAGGCCTGCAACAGAACAAATCATGGACCCCAGCTCTTCCTGGTCACTAAGTAGGTCCTAACCATTGAGTCCTTTCCCTCCTGATAGTGCAGAGGGGAGGAGGTGGAGAAGTAGAAATATCAGTGAATATCAATGGCAGGTGGAAGGATTTTCTGATGGTGGAAACCTGAAGAGGTTTTTTTAATGCCACCTATTTCAGAGAGACACCACTCGATACACAAAATGAGTACAACACAGCATTAGTATTGGTTTCCTCATTGCCAGTTAAAAGGTCTATAAGATGACACTTAATAATATAGTACAAAGGATTACTTTCCTGTTTCCCAGTGTAGTTGTGCTACTTGGCCACACTCTGATTCCATATCACAGGTTCAAAAACAAACCATACACTTCCTCCTACCTTCGAAGTCTGCTTTAGAAAACATGATCATTCAGGCCAAAGAACAGATGAAGCGATTCATAGTAAATAAATCTAAAATCAGCCTGATTTTGTTCAGTCTGTATCCTTTCAGCTGTGACAGCTGATGGTGCCAGTTAGTATGGACTGTGCCACTGCCTCTGTGCTACGGCTGTATTTTGCAGGCTGGAATGCTGAACTGACAAACAGGTTTTGCTGTTTGCCATGTGCTCCTGCATTTGCTCATCCATCTGGATTGATATGCCTAGCGAGAGATTAGCTCAACAGGCCCTTGATCCTTTGCAAAGGCCTCTAGGCAGTTCCGTCTCACACATGATAAATAATAAATAACATTAACGGAATGCCAAGAATGTCATTAATAATTTTCAGATATGTAATTCATATTTAGAAGCATTTCAGACATTGTAAAATGCTTGAGTACCAATGACATGGAAACGTTTGTCTGAGTGTGTGACAATGAAGAAACTCTGGCCACCAAGAATGTGTCGCTATTGTCGGGGGTTTTTGGTTGCTATGTCTTTTTTTTTTTAACCTGAGACTAATTAAAACTAACTGAAAACTTGGCAGTTGAAGATTGATAAGAAATGAGCTTATAACTTAAAACTTCATGGCCATGAACAAGAGTACCGAGGTTATTCAAGGCTAATGACATCAATACAAGTAGTCCATGCAAATAAAAAGACTCTAGAGCTAATAAATGAGTCATTACATATGGTCTGAATGTGAAATCAATTGACAACAAATAGGTCCACGGAAACGCACATGAATGCTCTGCAACAATCTGTGAGGAGGACAGCCACTAATGAATGACCAGGGAGGGGAAAAAGCAGAAGGCCTTTAATGTTGTTATGTACCATTGAAACATAAAACAGTACTGGAAGTTGTACATATAAAGAGATGAACAACTGAGTTAGGCTCCTTACTGTGTTGGGGGCAATTTAGTAATGATTGTCTCAGACTATTAGAAACTCCTCCTTCAGGTACTGAAGCTGCACACTAAGATTTTTCAAATCAAATCCCAACTCTTCATAGTCACTGAACCACCTCAACTGATGCAAGAAGCTTATTTTTCTTCTCTCGTTTCATCTCATTTATGTGATATCAAAAATAGGCCTGGCACACTATAAATGAAAGAAGACAAAACCAGTTTTACAGGTTCATTCCTGCGAAGTGCTGAACAACCCTAGTGATTTAGGACACTTAAAGCTAAGTCTGTAGTTAAAATATCCTTGTGATGGCCGGAGTACCAATATTTTCTGGATTGAACCTCATGGCAAAACTTTGGCAGCATTATGAAGACCAACAAATTATTGTGCCTGGAAAGAATCTGCTGATAGCTGAGAGGAGTTGGGGCAGGAGTCTGTCTGAAACCACAGGTGTTTAAATGCAGGCTTCCCTAGATTGGTGTCTGCACTCACATTGCAGTCAAAGGGGGTTATCAATACAGTCAATGGTTCTCAATACATTGCTCACCCAATTCCCTTTGACATGGTTGGTGTCAACCCATACAGAGTATCCCTCCTTATACGCAAACCAGTTTGCCCTCCAGTATGGGTATGCAGTAGGGCATGGTTCCTCTGCCACCTCTGCCTGCATTATGCATATGTTTTGAGTACTGTAAGGCATCTTAGGTGGCACAAGGCACCTAAGTGTAGGCACAAAGAAATCTAGAGAGGTTTCCAACAGATGAAAAATAGGGGTTCACTTTAGGGTGAGTGTTAGTACTGCATGAGGCAGTTTCAAAAGAAATTCCCTTCTAGAAGGCCAAATTTTATTTTATTTTATTTTTAATAAATTTAACAGTATTAATCCTTGGACTATTTCCAGAGGACAAGATTTGGGTTCTCTAATGTTTTTGCTGGCCACCATATGAGACACCCTAGGGTATTCAAAAAGTCTGCTTAGAACTTGGATATAAGACATGGCTTTTCGGAAACCTTCGCACGTTCAGGGCTTGTTTGATTCAGTTGTCTAAGTACAGATTTCTTTCTACTCTCCCTTGAGATGACCTAGCTTAACACACCTGGCCTCCATCTGCAGCTCCAGGGGGCACAGGTGTCCCAAAGTTCCTGTGGTTCTTCTGCCAGTTGTGTGGATTTCTTGCATACATTAGAATATTGCAAACAGCATCGGGCACTTATATTTAGTCAACTGAACCAATGAAGACCACTGCTAAGAGACAAAAGGCACAATAGATGGAGGTATAAGCAGCAAGAAGCATAAAGGTTCTTTTTTGGAGCACTGGCTTGGACAAGCAATGAAATGTCTCACATTAATCCATGACTGTTCCGTTCACCTCAAATAATTAGTAGGTGTCATTTAGATCTTGTTTTCGATCTTGTTTTAGAAACAGTCATTTCAAGATGATGACTTAAAAGAAGATAGGAACAATTTCATTCACAGTAGCTACATGCTTTTGGAAGTGTCTGTCTCAAATTTGTAATAGGTGGTCCCCATCTGTCCATCTCTCCACGCTCATCTTTTTAGTAAATGCATTAAATGCATCGTGGGCTAGATGAGGTGACAGTGAGGTGGATTGGCTGCGTGACAGGACTCAGAGGGTTGTGATCAGTGGCATGAAGTCTAGTTGGAGGCCTGTAACCAGTGGTGTCCCCCAGGGGTCGATACTTGGTCCAATTTTGTTTAATATATTAATTAATGACCTGGATGAGGGGACAGAGTGTATCCTCAGCAAGTTTGCTGATGATACCAAACTGGGAGGGGTGGCTGACTCTCCAGAGGGCCGCGCTGCCATCCAGCGTGACCTGGACAGGCTGGAGAGCTGGGCAGAGAGGAACCTAATGAGGTTCAACATAAGCAAGTGCAGGGTCCTGCACCTGGGGAGGAAGAATGCCAGGCACCAGTATAGGTTAGGAGTGGACCTGCTGGGAAGTAGCTCTGAGGAGAAGGATTTGGGGGTCCTGGTAGATAGTAAATTGTCAATGAGCCAGCAGTGTGCCCTTGCTGCCAAAAAGGCCAATGGAATCCTGGGCTGCATAAGAGGGAACTGCTGGAGCGAGTCCAGCGAAGGGCAACTAAGATGACTGAGGGTTTGGAGCATCTCCCTTATGAGGAAAGGCTGAGAGAGCTGGGACTCCTTAGCCTGGAGAAGAGAAGGCTGAGGGGAGACCTTATTATTGCTTACAAATATCTAAAGGGTGGGTTGAAGGAGGATGGAGCCACACTCTTCTTGGTGGTTCTCAGTGACAGGACGAGGGGCAATGGGTGCAACTTGGAACATAGGAAGTTCCGTTCCAACACACGAAAAAACTTCTTTACAGTTCGGGTGTACAGTACAGAGTGCTGGCACAGGCTGCCCAGGGAGGTTGTGGAGTCCCCTTCTCTGGAGATTTTCAAAACCCGCCTGGATGCAGTCCTGAGTAATGTGCTTTAGGCAATCCTGCTTTAGCAGGGGAGTTGGACTAGATGATCTCTAGAGGTCCCTTCCAACTCTGAAAATTCCGTGATTCTGTGATTTTGTGATTCTGTGATTTGCCAAAACACTGTAATTCGTATAAGCAAGTAGGGCTTTGTAAATTTTTTTTTTATTATTATTATTATTATTTTAACTGGTGCTTGGAATCCTGCAACTGCATGATGCTTCTCTGTAAAACTATACTTTAGTCAGAAATCAAACAGATAGCAAGTGCCTAGAGCTCTGTAAACAGATTCAAGTAATCCTCCAAAGAAATTTTCATGTCTTCGTGAAGTGTGTAAAGGAATTTCTCCTCTTTTCTGCCTTTTTGCACTACCAGCCTCCCAGAGGTTTAGGGGTTTTTTCTTCCTATACTGAGACTATTTTTCAGTGTTAATGAATCACAGCACAGAAACATAATATTAGATTAGCAACCATTAATATGGAAAAAAAGATACATATCACTTATATCTTTTGTAGGGTGCTAGAAATACAGCAAACGGAAAAGACATGATCAGTTATAATACACACATAAAATACTACCAAAGTCTTCAGTGTTCCTGTTACTTAATACACACAGCATGACACTAGGATTGTGATATATTCATATGTTTTATAATCAACACCGTGCCATGAAAGACTTTAAAATATAACAGAAAAACAAAGTAATTTTACAGTATTTTAAATGCATCTGCATAATATCACATGTACTTCAGCATATGTACAACAGATGTTTTCTTATATTAAATATAAGGAATATACGTTACTTTCAGAGTAGGAGGATAGGTGACGAATGACAGGTTTTACTCGGTTCAGTGCTTGAAATCTGACTAATACATCAAAATGCTGTTCACTTACAATAGGTAGATCTGACCTTTAAAATTACAGTGTTGGAGGGTCACTCATGAGAAGAAAACCCCAAAATATTCTGATAGCTGTCATAATGCTCCACAAATATTTTTAGGACATGATATAAAAGACCACAAAGGTTTCTCCACTGTGCCTTTGGCCCACCTTCTTTAGAAATCCTCTGGTGTAAGACTGTGTAGGACACTGGAGTTAAGGCTTTAGATTTAGATATTTTTGATGGTGTCTTCTAAGTTACATGAATGAACTGATTGTCAAGTTTCTGGTATCTGGTCATTGAAATCTTCCAATGTTATCAGAGCCTAGGACATTTTTCATAAATGCCCCTATTCTAAGATTCACTTCCTTTCTCATTTAAACACAGTCATATTTAGTTCATTTCCAGGGCATCACACTGGCTCTGATGCTTTTGTTAATAGTCATCTGCCCCAAGCTGCTCAATAAGCACTGCAGCACCAGCTGTGCCTCTGACTTTATACAGCTTCAGAAGCATTTTCTGCAGTGTGCTTATTTTGAGGAGGGGAAGAGGACTCCCACTCTGACTCACACAAATTTCGGTGGGAATTACACCACTTAGGTCAAGGGGAATAGTGTCTTTTCAAAGATACAGTTCCCGCTGTAAAAAAACATGGATAATTCTTTGGGGGTGTATGCTTAAATTTTTCAGTTTTACACATGGAGGTTGGTATGGAAATGTAATTTAAAACATAAATAATAAATGTATTACTGGCACAGGAGTTAGATGTAGTTTCTTGAGTTGTTGGCTCACGCCTGTGGGAACAGCAGGGTGGCATATTTTTCATGTGGTTTAAAATCCAAGCTGTTTTAAATATTACTGAGCACCAAGCAAATTAGTAACTGAAGTCCATTAGGCTTCCTAAGAATTTCCTTCTTGGATTGTACCTGGGACTAGCCAAATAAAACCACACTAGTCAACTCATCCTTCTGGAATTACTTAGTAGATTTCTAGACTTTCTGATATGTTCCTTTCCACGCTATCTGACAAATCACAAGTTTATTCTTGTAACGCAGACATCCCCCTTTAGCAAACACATCGCTGAGGTTCAGAGGGGCTTGTTTAAATCCCACAGGAAGTCAGTAGCGGGACCTGGAACAGAAGCTAGATCTTCTTAGGCCTACACTTGTATCTGAACCGCAAAACAACTCCTATTTCATCCCTTGATGACTAATTCATTAGCAGAAACTTTTCCCTTGTAGTGGCCAATGAAACCCAAAAAACAGGCTCACGACTTCTCTTGCTGGATTCTACTAACTACCTGGTAAATATTTTCAGTATCAAGGGCCTGAGAAAGCAAACTGTGTCCAACCCCGCAGCAGCACAAAAGTGGCTGGCCGCCTGTGAGCCTCAGAAGGTTCAGAGGTTCAATTTGGAGACCTACCAAAAAGTTCAGATACTTGTACAGAGTTTATCCAAACGATGTGAACCCTCAAGAATGCAGACATGGGCCTCCTGAGAACAGACATTTCAGTTAGATTTCCATTCGTTTCTGTTTCCTTTTATGCCAGAAATGCAACAAAAACTGCCTTTGTTTTGGGTTTGGGTTGTTGGATTTTTTTTACTTGAGAGCTCTAAGTGGAGCCAGAAACATCACACAGGAGCACAGATTTACACTGAAGCAAAGTGCAGCGGGGAGCTTATCAAAACTCACCAAGGTTTGGTTTGAATTTCTGAGCGTGTGTATGTGCTTGTGCATGCACACATATGCATGTAACTTACTTTTCAGACTATACTCGCTGGCCCATTCAGAAGGAATACTGTTACATTTAATTGCCCCCAGCCCCCAAAGATGAGAAAGTAGCCACTTGGTACCCCAGCAGGTTGCTATTTGAACATTTTTCATTAACCACCAAGAATCCGGCCCATTCAGAAACTGCTTTCAGTATCTGGTTGCCTCCACAGATGAAGGAAATTGCAGCTACCCAGGGTTGATGTAGGCAGGTTCAGTACTCTGCTCACTCATCTCCCTGTCTGGGAAGGGATGCTGCTGAATGTTTGGGGAGTAATTGCTGATGCAGTTGTTCGCATTGCTATCTCTTAAGTCATACGCTTTAAAAAACCACTGAATTGGCATCATTAATTCATTCCTTATGTGTCAAGGCAGGCCACCATGGGAAGGCCTGCGATGAATGATGGAAGTAGGGCCAGTCCATTACCTTTTCAGGGTATTTGATAGCACAGGATTGCAAAATGCCATCCACTGCGTGGAGCACTAATTTGCTTACCATTGTTGAACACTCGTGAAAAATAACAGGGCTTTATTTTTCTTCGTTTGCTCTGTTATTTTTGGTGTTTATTCTCCTCTGTCACATCCTCTGTAAAAAAAGCTGGCTTTTCAAAAAAAGCTGGAAAAAAATCCACCTTCTGGTACTGAGACACCCAAGAATCCCACTTTGCCATTCATCAAAGTGGGTTCGCAGATGAACATTTGCTCATGCGTTCCAGCAGCAACTCAGATCCTAACCAGCAGTAAAAGGGGGACCAAGGAACAGCATCATTATTTTAGCTTCTGTGATCTGCGAAAGTAAAAATTCCTTTTCAGGATTTGGACCAAAGAATGCCCAAGAGGTATCGGATTAGCTATAACTTTTGACAATGTTGCCCATGGACATGTGACTAGTAAATTTACACTGTAAGCTGACACTTTTTTCTTAATTTTTTTCTTGTTTTGAATAAAATTATTCAGTAAATGTCATGAGCTTTTAACCCTTTACACCTTTAAAGGGCGTAAGTTTGTGAAAGTGAGAAAAAGAAACACAGGGAAAGTTTTAGAAATTTATATTGTCCTGTTTAGTAGATGTGCAGACTAATCTTCCTCAGATTTTCTAAATATAGCTGGTTTTATTGAAAATTTTTGAACCTAATAGACTTAACACATTGTATGAAAATATTTGCTCAGGTTCATTGTTCACATTTTCCTTTCACCCCTCCCTCCTCCTGCCCCACACTTTCTCTGCTTAACTAAACACATAGGAAATTAACAAAGTCTGTGACCTAACAAGTGGCAATTCATAAATTCATTAGATTAAAAAAGACTAGTAACATAGCAATTCCTTTAATAGGTTTCCTTCCAATCTCTAATTTACATTTCTGTCTGCCCTGGCAAAGATATTACTTCGTTAAGATTTTTTTTTCTTTCCCCTAAATTAGAGAAATTTTAATGACTTCTCTTATTTATTGCTTCCATATGTAAGTAGTTATCTTTCTTGCAAATGGAAATGAGACCCAAAATTGCAACAAATGGGGCCAAGCCGCTGAGTGCATATGTTCCTTTTTGGAGAAAGTACACATGCCTGATTGAATTAACTTTAACCTCTCTGTCCATTGAACAGACATCCTCTAATGTGGGGGCTTTTAAAACTGTTCTCGTTAAATTTATTTTGAATCGCTGAGAACACTCTATCACGGTTTCAGCAAATAACCTCTGATAATATTAAACACCTGGTAAGCACAGTACCCAGGGGACCCCGTGCTGCCGTGTTTGACCCGTGACCTCCGGCAGTGAAGTTCGGCCCTTGTGATCCACTTGGATTCAGACAAGAAAGCTATTCTGAGGGAAAACACCTGCTCTCAAGGGCTGACCCCAAGCCAGTGCACGGTTGAAAAAAGTCAGCTGGGTAGAAAGAGACCAGAGCCCCGTGCAGGTGTTTCCTACAGCACCACACAGCCAAAAAACAAGGGAAAATAAAGGATAATGTGGGTAACAGTTAGGCACTCCCTCAGCTGTTTATTTGGGTTTGCATAACTCAAGCTTCTCCTGGTGGAGGCTGAGGAAATGAAGAAGAACCTACTGGTTCTGCATTTCTGAGTCTCCCGGGACTTAGAGTTGGCCAGCACAGATTCCCAGCCTGGTGGGCTCCAATGGGACTTACAGACGTGGCAAAAGACAAACCTGCAGGCCTCATCCCTTCTTTCCTAACCACAGCCTTCACTGCTGTTTCCATATTCAGAAAAAAAAAAAAAAATAAGTGGATGGTTTCTTCCTCAGAAGAGTCTTTTTGGCTCTTATTTTCCTCTTACTGAGATGTCCTTTAATCTACCCTTACTTGAGAAATGCATTGTAAATAAGGAGTTAAAAGCAGCAACAACAAAACCTCCCACTAGGAAAGAGAAAGAGGTAATTCCTTCCTTAGCTAAGTTAAGGTTTTTACAGCATTTTATTTTATGCAGTGCCATAATGATTCTTTTTAACTAAAGGGAGACCCACTTTCTTTCAGTATATTTTAGTCAGATGTCACATTACTCTTTTTTGTCAACATGTCCGCACAGTGACAGGGTAGTGAGAGGAAAATATTTACTCTATCTATTTATTAAGTGAGTATCATGAAATAAGATGACAGGGATAGAAACCTAACCCTTTTGAAATTCTTCCGTTAATTTCTTCATACACTTTTCTCCAAGGTCACTGTTGGATGTGGGACTTGAATGTCACTCATTTGCACACCCAAGGGCTGTCAACACACCTCCGTTCACCTGATGAGAGCACCTTCAGCTGGCATCAATAAAACCCTTCCAATCCCAACAGTCTCAAGCTCTGGAGCTCTCAGATATTAAAGAGCCAATTCTGGACCTTTTAAAAAGAGTCGGGTGGCAGGGGTAGGGGGAAAGGAATGGCTGTTTCTCTGCAAGAAGAATTCAGCTACAACTTGTCAGAATTAATTTCAGCTTTGCCTTTTATAGCCTTCAGATCCGAATTGCTTTCCATCATTCCAGCGCAGGCAGGGTTTGTATGCCTGGCCTAGATGTGAAAGGTCAGTGCAGTGTGCATTTCACAACTAGTCTCATTAATACAACCAGGTTGGAAGAAAAAAAAATAGAAGGAAGGAAGGAGGAAAGGAAGAAAGAAGGAAAGAAAGACAGAAGGAAAGGAAGAAAGAAGGAGAGAAGGAAAGAAAGAAGAAGAAAAGAAAGAAGGAAGGAAAGAAGGAAGAAAGGAAAGAAAGAAAGAGAGAAAGAAAGAAAGAAAGAAAGGAAAGAGTTATTGGCAAGCACAGTGGTACAAACAATTTGCCTTCATCTTTTGCCCAGTATCTTGGGCCTGATGAAGACCAACATCTGAAAACAATCATTGGAGCATATTAGGGCTTTTTCCAAGCCATATCAAACTACGGTGTAATAATGAAACATTTATTCTGGGGCATTTTAAGGTTTAAACAATTTGCAATCTACTTCCAAGATGACTGAGAAGGAAGCGGGAAGAACACAAGTTCTTTAAGTAACTTCCTCACTGTTCCCTAGTTGTACACTGGGAACACTTGACACCCAATTGTATTCATCCTGCTGGAAGTAAATGCAAGTCATCACTTCGCATAAGGCTGTTGGTATGATTTCTGCCAGGGCTGATAACAATGTCCTATTGTTGATGAGTCTCTGTCAGTTCCACTTAGCAGTGAGAATGTCAAATTGTCAAGTGTTTTTAAGAGTGGAAGGTGAGAGACAACCAGTACCAATTTCACTTGGAGCCAGAGGGTTGAATCCCCCCCAGATGTCCTCACTATACAGGGTAACACAATGTGATGGGAGGCTGCAGCCACTGGAAAAACAGTGAAGACATTTTTTAAGATTGCACTCCTGGGATTGTAAAAGGACAGAGTCTTTGCTTATTCTTTAGAGAAACTCCAGGCTGTCTCTAACAACAGCATAAAAATTAAATGAAATCCAGACATTAGACCTGAAAATTTCCAGTCCATCTGTAAGTCCTCTGTTCTTACGGGACTTCCTTCTACCTGCCTATAGCACTGCTATCACTTAAACTTCACTACTGTTCCCAGATAGTGGTGCACAGTTCTTCTTCCATATGGAAGGAAATCTGACCTGTAAAGAATCACAACAGGTAATCGGATTGCTTACTCTGTGCTCACGCATTAATACACTGACAGTCCAATCCAGGTCCTAGCAGACCGCTGTTTTCCCCAATACTCCCTGGGCTGAATGAACGTAGGGACATAGGGATGGACTTGTCTCACCTGAATTCTACAAAGGTCCACTGTGTTTCCTGATGACAGAGAAAGCAAGGTGCCTCTCAGGTTCTTGATCATTTAAATAGCCAGAAAATGGTCTCAAACAAGGCAGTTGCCTAAAAGAAACATTAGGAAGAGAGACCTGTAGAAGAATTTAGGACTGGCGAAAATAATGTGTATCCTTTTGCATCTCTCAGGGCATTTCTTTCAGACTGAGCCTGGTTGGGAAGCCAGCTCACTACGAGTCACCTTCTCACTGCCCTGCAGGCAAGAGACATGTCAACTTCCAGAACTCTTGGCTTGGTGGCTTTCATAGGCACAACATTAAATATGAAGAAGAAACACTTTAGAAAGATAACACCATAAAGAAAGCTTTCCTCTGTGCTTTATTAATCTTTGCATTCTGGTTTAGCGCCAAGTAATCAGCTTTCAATACTGTCTGTTTTAATAGTTTACTACTCTGCTCTCCACCATTATCTGCCTATTCCAAACCTTTTCTCCATGAGCAGAAGCCAACTACAGCACACAAGACAACTTAACCTGATGGAGTCCCAGGGCTCTCCTTTTTCCCCCGCATGCTGGATACCTGTTTAGTTTCTTCACTGCTTCCTTACTCATCCATGTTATGTTGTGGCATTCTCCACGTGGCAGTCTCAGCTTCCAGCTGAGCACTAATCCTATCAGGATCTTTTTTATAAAGTTTTATTCACTGTTTCACAGTCTGAAATAATTATCAATGTCTCCCAATATTTAGGTGTTAATGACAATTTTGTGGGAGGGGAAGGAGTAAATCATAAAGAGATTGTGTTTTCCTGTTTCCTCAACATCTGTCTCAAGTCCTCTACCTGAAGTGTTCTATTGAATTTAGGAAGGGGTTTTTATTTATTTTAAATTGATCTTTTTCCTTTTGTTTTGGTCTCACAAGTGAAAATAAATAAGGAAAACAGCTGCTTTAGGTAAAATCATCCTGCACAACAGCCACCTGGTAATGAGACTATCCAAATTGTTAACAATAGAGATAAAAGTCAACAAAGAGTTTTAGCATATATTTCCATTCCCTTGCTCTTGGGCATATGCTACCTTCTAACTCATGGAGGTTAAATTTTTTTCCCTCCCCACAAAGGTAGGTAGTTCCAAACTTGCTTAATACAGCCACATTCTTGTGTAGAAGCAGGTTCCAGAGACAGAGCAGCAAAGCAGTGAGTCATTTGGTTTAGTACAGCAAAGCTACATTTACCTTACTAAGATTTTGCCCAAAAATGGTTTTAGGGTTTAAAGGTGCAGCATTTTCATATCCTGCTGCATCATCTGGATTGGACTAGGAAAAGACAAAGCACAATTCAAAATACTGCTGTTACGATACTCAAGAAAGTATAGATCTCTGCAGGTCTCAAGGGATTCCCATCAGGATGATTTCCTTTATCATGTCCTTTGATTCACCATCCTAACTTTCCAATAGCATGGGGGTTTATTCTTCCCCACTCATAAGAAATCTATATTTGCACAAATGAAGAATAAGTGGGAGCCAACCACAAAGAGGTGCCACAGTCTACCGATAAAACGCATTCAGAACAACAACAACAAAAAAATCATTGGTAGACCTTGAAAAGAAAAGCAGCGCCTCTCCAGTTGTTCTTTAATCAGTCCCAGGTACAGATTTACTATGGACTAAGAAGGGAAGAAGGATTGCTTTTACTACTCCTGCCAAATGCATAATTGTTGCTGTTTAGGAAAGAATGTTCTCCTTTTTCCCAGCTTGTTTGAGTGGTAAATTACCCTTTCCTTAGTTTTGTGGAAAAACACATTCTCTCTGGAAAGCAAACCTGATAGTACATGCACTTTGATTTTTATGCCCTTTCTATTAAACAAGTTTGGCTGAGTAAAATGTGATCTCCTTTGGTACTACACATGTGTATAATCAAGTAGTAAAGGCCTGCCACAGTTCTCAACATAACAACATGCAGTATTTTCAAATACTGCCTTATTCTAATGGCTGGCGATAAATTAACAAAAACTTTTACCTGCGATGCTGGAAAAGTTCACTCCAGCAACTCTGAGAAGGCGAAGAGGAAAAGAAGGAAAAAGAAGGTGTAAGAAGGTGCATAAATTATTGCAGCCCTGGGGCAGTGTGTGAGTTTTACAGGGCTATTTATTTTGCTTTTCAATAAAAATGTGTAATAGACCCACCGGACCTATTACTTGCCCACTGGACCCATTACCTCTATTGAACAAGGGTAACGTAGCTTATAGAAAAAGGGTGATTGGCAGCCGAGCCTCCTCCAGCCCGGCTGGGGCTGCACCGGGGCTGCAGCCTGCTGCAGCTCCTGCTAAACCTGCTCCTCACCTTCCCCCGGGTGAGAAAATGCAGAGACGGAGAGAGAGGCTGCAGGAAGCCCCGGCGCCAGAGTGGCAGCGAAGGAGTACGTTGCGGCCGTGAAGAAAAGCAGGTGTGAACTTTCTGTTGTTCAGCCAAGTATCTTCATGTGTCTGAAGCGGTTTAGCAGGCCAGGTTTGGCCAGGCGGAGCGGGCTGCACAGCCACAGCTGGGACATGGTGTCCTCAAGTAGGAAGGGATTAATGCTAATCTGTGCCTCTTGAAGTCTTGATCTAGCAAGGTGCTGAGTGCCGGGATCCCAGCCTGGCCGAGCGCAGAAACACAGGCTTAGATATACTTAAAGTCAGGCACATACAAAAGCGGTCTCCAGCTAGACCTTTCCCATTTTTCAAACTCTGATTATATTCTTGGCACAGTGTTCAGCACATTTAAATGTTAAACCCATTTTACACAAATATTCAGGCTTCATGCAATCACTAAATAATTAATCACCATAAACACAAAATTTAGAAAAACATGTTTAATACTGGTAATTATAAATGAAATATTTCATATTAGTTAAAGTCTCACATTACTGATGGCCTCTTTGTGGTGGTGTGAACTGATGCAAAGAGACAGCATCACACTTTGCTTATATTCCCAAGTCTGGTATGTGGCAGGAATAGGAAAGTACCCAGCAGTTTCCCACAGAATTATACCACCCTTAAAAGAAACGGAATATAGGAAAGCTTACGACAACACTGGAAAAATTTCTACGAAATTTATTCCAGTCAAAATGGCTCTTGCACTCTATGAAGTCAGAAGGTTCAGGCTGGTTTGTCCTGGAAGAAAGTAAGGGGAATTTATTACAGTAACATAAATTCTTAACATAAAATAATAAATAAAAGGAAAATATTTTTTTCATTTTTTACTTATTTATTTTTAAAGTTATTTTTTGTTCATCAAGGATGCATTATACTTAAACAGAATACCAAAATCTGCCAGAGTAGTCAAATGTCCTTCTGTAGCTATAAAAGACCGTATTATGCAATGCAACACCCACACTTATGAAATTCTTTACACACACAGACCTCAAAAACTCTTGTAAGGAAGATAAGTATCCTTATTTGCCTTTTACAGTTGTAGAAACTGATGAGACGCAGTTTACTTGTCCAAGGAGATATTGGCAGTCATAGGAATGGAAGTGTTTGAAAACTCTTTAACACATGCAGATTGGATTTCCATCAGTATTGCAAACAGCTTCATCAGCAGGTTTGTTCCAGTTTGCAGTACTGAAGCCTGCCCCAAATCCCTCTGATTCACTTGTGTCTAGGGCTCACCAAGAAGCTCTTGGTAGTTTTGTATGCAGATACCTCAAGATATCTTGATATGTAGAGCTGTGTCAAGACATAATGGTGTCCTCACAACTCAGCCACTCCCCTTGCTACCTGTACCTTCCTCAGCCGTTGCACAGTTCGTGCTACACCAAATTAGACTCTTATAGTGCCGGGCTTGAAGGCTTTCTAATCCCCATCACTGCTAGGTTAGGTCCCACTGTACCAGGTTCAAAGCTCAGTTCGGAAGCAGTGAAGGTGCACCTCAAGCCTAGTTCTTGTATGAAAGGAGAGTAGCCACATACTGTCATAGACATTTATTTGGCATCTTCCCCAAAATGAGTTCTGCTCAATGCATACTTGCTACCTCTTTTTTTCAAAGTAAAACCAATGGTCTTGAGCTGCAAGAAAGGGAGTGTGGAGTTGCTTGGCTTTCTTCTGTGGCAGCTGAGGCTGCAGGAAACAGATACTCTTCAATTCCCATCCAAGTACATGTCCATGTAGCATGCTTTTTCTGTTGTTTTAATTCAGCCTCTAATTCTTATTCTTTTAAAACATTTACTACTACTACTACTAATAATAATAATAATAATAGAAAAATGGACCATGTTACAGGTCCTTCTGCTAATGGCTCACCTATAACATAAAATTATTCGTTGGTACAGAAGTAAATTGGAGGAAAGAAGAGTGCTGGTTGTTGCTCTACAAATACTGGTGTATATTCATGTTGGAACTGACATTTCTATAATTTTACACAGAAAAAGCCACATAGTTAGAATTTTCTAGACTGTCCTTGGAAAACTTATGAGCAATGACATCTAGAATTCTGGAATTCACTTAGAAACTGTGTCTTATTTACTCTCTATTTGATTTTTTTTTTATTGTGTAAAACAATCAAAGGAGGGAGATTGCTATTTAAGTGCTAAGCAGGCTGCCAATTGTGATTTGTACTTTAATCTTTTTAAATATTTTTGGATGTTTTTGTCTCTATAAAAGAGATTGTAAAGATTGGATGTAATATGAGCATGAAGCAGAGGATAAACTGGAATGAAATTCAGCCCCTGGGCCAGAGTCTAAAGCTGTAAAACAATCCTTCCTGGCCACTGTCTTGGCCCATAGATTGGGAAGGAAGCCACTGAACTTTCTATTCCTTCTTAAGGGCAGTGAGAATCACTCACATGCAGCTGCCAAACCAAAGCATTTTTTTAAAAAAAAAGGTTGGCTCAGCCTGAACTAAATTAAACAGGTTTTGTTTCTTCTTGAAGAAATGAAAAAGAAGAAAAAAGTGTTTGGGTCAATCGAGAACAGAACACTTCATTTAGAGGCACTGCATATAAAAGCAAATGAAGCAAAGAACCAGATCCCAGAAGGAGGGAGATGGTTCCCTTCTTTTATCCAAGAGCCCAGTAGTTAAAGTGCCATATAAGACACAGGAGACCCACATTCCACACTGCTTGTGAGAATTTAATGTATAGCCTAACTCCCAGTGTATAGCTACTTCTGCCATATGTTAGTCTCATTTTCTCAACTGAAGGATATTGCATGGAACTGCACATGGGGTACATGGGGAAGAAGGGACTCAGTGAATCAGGTCATCACACAACAATACAGATTGGAAAGGACCTCAAGAGGTCTCTGGACCCACCTTCCACTTGGAGGTGGTCTATTCAGATCAGGTTGCACAAAGCTGTGTCCGGTTTAATGCTGAACACCTTCAAGGACAGAGATCCCCACAGCCCTTCTGGGCAACCTCTTCCAGGGTTTGACCAACCTCATGGTTGATCAAAAAAAAAAAATCTTCTTGTATCAAGACTCTTCAGATTTTCATGTGTTTCAAGCAGTGTCTTTTGTTTCTTGTCCTATCCCTGCATGCTTCTGAGAACAATTTGGTTTTGTGTTCTCTCTTGATAGGTAGCTGTAGACAGCAATTAGATCCTCCTGAAACCTTCTCTTCTCCAGGATGAACAGACATCACTGCCCCAGCCTCTCCTCAGATGGCATGTTCTTCAGCCCCTGATCAGCTTGGTAGCGACTCATGGGACTTCCTATGGGGACTGGGAAGCCCAAAACTGGGCCCAGTATTTCATGAGTGCCGGACAGAGGCTAAGGTCATTTTCTCCACCTGTGGTTAGGTAAGAACATATCTAACGCAGTCAAGGGTGTCCCTGGCCTTCATTGCTGCAAGGGTATATTGTTGACTCGTGTTTGACTTATCCAGCAGGAACGCCCCAGATCCTTTTCTGTAAAGCTGAGTTCCTGGGTAGTAATTACCAAATGTCCAGGTGTCCAAAAGTGCTAGACAAACAGCTATAATATGCACAGTAAGTCTGTGCATATATGGTAGTTCAAACTGGAAGTCAGTCCCCTAGTTTCATGTTATTTTTACTTTTTTATGATGAAAAGTTAGGAGTTCTTAAGTGGGCAATGAGCTTTGCCCCACCACCTTATTCTCCTCTGGTATGTGTTACTGATTAATATAGTTGTGGCAATAGATCAGTAAG
The DNA here is from genome assembly GCF_000708025.1 of Charadrius vociferus. Taxonomy (NCBI): domain Eukaryota; kingdom Metazoa; phylum Chordata; class Aves; order Charadriiformes; family Charadriidae; genus Charadrius; species Charadrius vociferus. The sequence continues at coordinate 438,320 of NW_009649320.1, read as the reverse complement.
AACAGTCTGGCGAAGAGCAAAAAAGGATTTTTGATTGCTGAGCAGCCAGTTGTAGGATGGGAGTGGTGGAATACTTGGGATCAGTAAAGATTAACCGAACATTAATACCTATAAAATTGAAGTCTTTAAGAACACACCATGAACTGGTGTCACAGAGTGAGCAACAAGCCAAGCAAATTGTGTGGCACTTAATGACATGTGTTCGGTGAGCATCCCCTGAGGAGTTACTGACGCCACTACAAATTGCTTCATCATTACAGTTCAGTTGCAAACGCAGCCATGCAAAGATGGCTGGAAACCTCTCGCTCACTTCACATACCTATACGTGCTCGTACATGACATCTGCACATACACAGAGCCAGACGTCTGATGTGTACTATAAATTTCCATAATGTGCTTAAGGATATGAGGTATTCTTTTAAAAGGCTAATTTCTATCACTACCTTTTTTATACTGTCCTACAGATTGCAGAGTTTCCTTGAAAGATGACTTACCCTCTCATACCTTGTGTTCTGATAAAACACAATTGTGGTTTACATACTTGCACCATGGTTTTGTCCTTATTTAAAAACACTGTGCAAAGTCTGTGCGCACATTTGTTGGGGAGATGGAAAAACAAATACTGCACTGGTATCCCTGTGTTATATTATGTATTTCTATAAAGATCGTATTAATGAAACAGATGTTATAGGTGATCATAGCCCAGAAATCTTCCCATTAAGCGTAATATGGCTCATATAAAGAAACACAGCATATTACATGGGCACTGAAAAATACATTATTTCTTCTGCACTGAAACCTATTAAAATCCTGTTACATCACATACAAGTCAAAGCATTATAGCAATGGAATCCTGAAACACAACACCTTCCTCTTCCTCAAATATGAGGATTTTCACTCCTGTTGGATTTATGAATAATGTACATATAAGCAATATATGTGTGTGCATGGGTGTTATACAGTAAATATATGTATTTATATATTTATAGATATATAAAAAACCCTACTAAAATTAGGTTATTCTAATTTAGATAAGTATTGAAATACTTCAAGAAACAGGATGCAAAGCACGTGGGTCAGGTATTCATAAAGTTAAGAGAATGCTAAAAATATACCTGCTCTGTCTGGAATCTCAGCAGCATCATTAGCCTCAACAACCTCAAATAGTTTACCACTGCAGAGGTACAGTTTGGGAGGAAGGTGCGTGCGCGTACAGTCCCAGCAGCTCCCTCTCACAAACTGGTTTATGTGAACACTGACTTCCCCTTTACGCCTGTGAATAACAGACGATTTACACTGAGTTCAGGGAGGTACTCTACTGGGGCTGGGTTGCACAGGGATGACCAGACCCACGGGGTCATGAGAGCAGCAAGCTGCTCTGGACCTTGTCTGTTGGCTGTGATTTGGTGCTAGTCTCTGAGCCACCTATTTTCCCGTTGAAGCCTCCGTTCTGACTGTACCATCAGCTGTGACGGGCTTTACGCAGAAGGCTCACAAATAGAGTATCTGAGGCTGCGCCTCTACTGCTCTCAAAGGTTTGCCTCCGTTCACCTCTTTTACACAGAAAGCAGACTTGCCAACAGCCCGTGGCCTGTGAGCAGCTGGTCAGCATTGTTTCTGGGCATGTCAGGTGACAAAGTACACTTTAACAGCCACTTAGGACGTGCCTGAGCACACCTGGTGGTAGGTTGTAGTAGAGCTGAAGGGTAGCACTTGCAGGCTTGTTTGCCAAGGTCATCTCAGCTTTAGGCTCAGTCCCTCAAAATGCTACATAGGCTTAATCACAATGTAACCAGTCATGACTCCTACCTGATAGAGAAAATGGGCTCAGGGTTTCAAAAGAAGAGCTTTCCATTCAAAACTGGCTTGTTGTCTTTCCTCTCTCTTAAATTTCTGTTATAGTTTTCATTATTGCCTCCACACTGCTTATGGCACAATGGAGTGAAGATGCCCTACATAACACGTGTAAATCGTATATTAGTCTACAGGTTCCTGTCAGTTTCCTTTCTAAAGGTTTAATGCCTAACCATTCACCGATCTTGATGTTCATAAAACACTGGCAACTTATTCATGACCAGACTAACTCTTAACAGGTGTTCTATGACTGATCGTAATATGTTGTGAAATACAGAATATTAGACTCTGTTGGAAGACCATCAACTGTATTCTTTGATTTAAGGCAAACTAATATTTGGTCTGTAAATTTTAACGGCTTCATGGCCCTTATTTCTTTTCACTAAGCTGTCCAGACATTTGCCTTTACTCATGCCATGTGCACATACATTTAACCGACAACACTGTGTGCAGAACTGAGCTATGACTCTCTGTGTGTATGAGTGTGTATCTCCATGTATTTGTATAAGAATATATGTTTGTGTACATGTATACATACAATACACGCACTGGTCCATGTCTCACATTTCCTCAGTACGTCTGTTTCTCTCATCTAGAGATGGTAACTTGCTATTTCTGGATTTCAAAGACTTATGGGAAAGACTAATTAAGAACCTTAATTTTAGCTTTGAACATGCAGCTCAGAATTTGCCTATCATAAGTGTAATGAGAAATACAGAATCTGATCCTGTACTTTAGTTCGGAGCACTACCTAATGGGCTGTCAATAAAATTCTTTCAAATCTATAAATGTGACAAAACTAAAGTTGAATTTCACTTGCTTTTAGCAACAGAAAAATTGAGTATCCAGTCTAAGCGGGTCACCTAGGCTACATGTAATGTCACTGCAAAGAGCAATAAATTTGTAGAGGGCAATTGATCTTCAAAATAAGCATCTGAAATAGGTGGAATTAATCGCCTCCAAAATGCCTGTGTGCCTCTACCTGCAGTGACTACAAATGGAGCCTACATGACCACTTGAAAGTGGATGCCCCACTGCTAGATGGCTAAAATTAGGCTGAGGCAGACCCCACCTGTAAAAGATAAGTTGTTGCCAAGACAAAGTAACTCATTAATATCACAACAAGTATCTTTAAAGTTGACAGGCACTGTCCTGAAATCTCTGCTTTAGCAGCTCTGCTTCTGCTGAGAGAGGTCTTAAGGAACTCCAAGACTGGGCTGTAGCAAGTAGGGAAGGTGGTTGGAAACACCTTAAAAATTAACCTGTTAGTGTGTTTCTCATTGTCTCTGAGACATACCCATAACAGATACAAATAAACTAAATAAATGAGATGTAATAATTTTCTCAACGAGTTTGGAAAGCCACAGTTGGAAGGCAGCATTGCCATTTAGCAGCTGCCCCTTAACAGGATTTTTAGTATTCCCGTATTGCCAAAGGGTGATAAGAAATGCCAGCTGGAAAGCAACATGACAAATGAAGGCAAGGACATTGCAGCACACACTGCTAATACAGAGAGGTGAGCTGCAGGCTTCAAGAATCTTGTCTCCAGAGTTAAAGAAACAGAGACTTAAAAACATAGGACTATAAATGACCGATGACATTCAGTACGGTCCTTTGACACTGCTAGCAACCGTATGCACTGGACATCCAGTCTGGCCTAATTTCAAAGTCTTTGCCAATGCTAAGTAACAAATACTAAAGATCCATAGTACAAAAGAATCAAAGTCACAAGAGCTACAAAGGGCAAAGGGGAAAAAAAAAAGAAAACCAAACCAACAAAAAAAAAAACCCAAACCTGGAAGGCAATTCAAGAGCATTGCCAATAGCCTAGATGATAAATCCTGGAGGCCAAGTGAAAGTAAACAGATAAAGAGTAATTAGGAAGAGCAGAAGAAAGGGTCGTTATCCACAAGTTGCGTAAGCAACAGTATACATACATATACATGTATTTATAAGTAGATAGATAGATATGAGAATGAAGGACTACTCCAAAGAAAGCCTAATGACTGACTTGAAGCTGCGCAGAAAAGTCTGGTTAACTGGAGGGTATGAAATACCTTGACATGTTTTTGTCCTAAATAACTAACACTTTGCTTTATTACTTAGTTCTGAGGGAGCAGGCACAAGCCTAGTGCGGATGTATTGTGACACCCAGCATTTGGCAAACAACAGCCAAGTCCAAGAAGGACATGGCTCAGCAGAGCTGTGAGCTGAGAGTTGCATGCCTGATCATAGATTTGTAGCTGGGAATTTCTAACTAAAATAAAATGTTGTATTGATTAGAAAGGCACTTAGTAAATGTAAGGACAAGAATATTCCAGAGTCAGACCCTTGGCAGCAATAGCTTCTGCAGACTGAGTTTTGTGCGCTGTGAGAAGTTCCAGTGACTTTGAAGGCAGTCTGTATGCCAGGCAAAGCACGTGTGCAAGTCTTTACAGAATGTAGAAACTCTGCTAAAACTGTCTTAACTATCAAACGGCACAGGTAGTCCCGACTGAGTTTGGCAAAATACGTAGCTGTTCATATTGCAGGAAATTAAGCCATTTATATTAACATGCTTATATGTAAACACCTGTCTTAAAGAAGGCAGAATTTAAAATTTCAGCCAACACTGTACCTTCTGGGAAGTGCTCTGTCCATGCACACATATCATACACCATATTTCAGGGTCAGATACCTGAGCAACACTGTGTCTGGTATTTGTTTTGATCAATAATTTCCCCCAAGAATTTGGGCTCCGGAAAATCTATTTTTCTTTGCTTCATTTCCACATTGTAAAAAATGGAATGTTAATTACAACTTTGGAAAAATATATCTTAGGTCTTCTGAATGAATATATTGTCATTCATGAGCTCAGTTTTTTGTTCACGTTTTGGTAAGGGAAGACAAAATAATTGGCATGAAAAGTTATGAGGCATTAGATAAAGGTCAGATGCCAAATTATATCAAATTATACAGAAAGGTATTTCCTGTGATTTAATGTATCAGTAAGATATGCATATTTTACTATTTCTACCATATTCTGTACCAGTATATAAAAAAAAGCAACTGAACAAAGAAAATGCAGGAAACTTAGCTTATTACCATAAACATGTCTTTCTACCACGTTCATTCCAATTCAATCCGCTTTAGCAAACTATAGGGACAATTGTCTAATTACAGGCAATTAAAGGTTTTTCTCTATCAGAAGAGGTGACATGTGATATCTGATTTTTAATTATGAATAAATCTTGGTCTATTCATACCTGTAGTCTCCTAATTAACTTTTAAAATATTTAAGAAGGGTTTAAGAAAACAGCCCTGAATTTAATTTTATGTTTCTTAAACCATTACAGCAGTGTTGTTAATAAAATAATAGATACTATATGGGGAACTATAAGCTGTTTTAATTATCCAGTTATTTGGGTATAAAACGATCCATGACTACTAAGGAAAAGAAAAATGTCCTAAAGAGCAGAACCTCAGCTGCTACAAATCAGCATTTAAGTTTATAAGCTTATTTACTTGTGAACTTTTCCCCATAAGTGGTTTTCATGTCTGAATAATATTCTTACAGCAACTGTAATAGCAAACTGTAACACAAGTCATCTTTTTATTTTTCATTATCATCCAATCATTAGCAAAAATATATGAAAAATGTGCCTAACAATCTATTAAGTATTATTATGTCCTTTATCCAAAATATGATGCTGCTTTAATGTTTATAAATATGTGAACATATGCCAGCAAATAACAGACATACTTACAGGTTTAAAAAATGGTAATCAAACTTCAGTATATTGCAGCGGGTCAAATTATCAGCAAATGTTTTACTGATTTACAGTAGAGTATTTTGTAATCAAAAAGAGAGGACTTATTTCCCAATCTATAGCATGTCCATAATGTACACATATTTTTCAAATAGGAAAATGTGAGAATGAATGTGACGGCAGCGCACATTCATTATTTGTGCAGACATACCATTTTCAGCTAGCTAAGTAAAAACATTCGGCAGCAGCAATGTGTGGGAAAATATTTTACATACAAGAGCTCATTTTCATATGGGTTCATTTTTACGGTAATTTTTTTGGAGACTAGGAGAAAAAACGTCTGGATAAAGTTGATTTTAGCCTAAGTTACTTGTGGAGAAAAATAGATGTACAGACACCCAACAGCCACTGAATAAGAGTTTGGTTTTGATCAACCAAATATGTGTGCTTGAAAAAGCATACCATAAATATTATTTGGAGGAAAAAAAAATGATCAAACAGGATACAATTGCAGGTTTTTATTTTGTTCATAAAAACACTTTTCAGAAACTGCAGAGTTTTTAGTCTGACAGTGTGCACTTGCACACATAAAGCAAATGAAAGTCTGAAAGATGAATTCTCCCATTCACAAACAATCTAAAGGGGAAGTATGGAAAAAAGATTATACTGTTTAATGTACTTGTATATAGCATTATAAGGGCCATGTAAGACTGTATTCTGGTTTTATAGAAATATAGCATACCAGAAAATGGTATTATATTCTCAGATGAATCCACCATCTTAATAAAAAACGACTTCTTTGATTTCAGGGAAATACACCTTCTACTGATTATGGAACATAAATTCAGTTTACACTTTTGAAATGCATCCAAAAGAGCTGAATCACAGTAATTTTCAGTGGAAATACCAATAAACAACATGGTTTTACATGCATATGTAAAAATTAAATACTTGTTTAAGGCTAAAATGTGACTAAACCATTTTAAATGGCTTCTCCATTTCACAAACCGCAAGCACCTACACAAAATTAGTCAGCTAAGGCGTCTAATGATTTTAAAAAACACCAAAACAATAACCATAAAACTTTAACCTCATCCTTAACCTCATCCTGCCATGCACTTACTCTTGCAGTAGATTTACATGTATTTAGTATAAGTAATTGTACTGGTACTACTCTATCATTCCTCCCCTGTTCCCTGTTCTTGCTTTATGACACTGCGTCTACCCTTGGATCTCATTCTAAACCCAACTCGCAATAATAGTACCGAACAATGAATAATGCAGCTTTACGTTTGTACATCTACAAACAGTGCATCGATATTCTCTGTGTGCATCTCCCACCTCTTGCACCATGGCTTTAGGTGCAAATTACTCAAAGATTTGTTGGCAGGCTTGGCTTTACACTGTTTAGTTATTTCCATCGCACCTCCTGAGATTATTTGCAGCAAGTAACGTCAAGCATTTGACTGGTAAATGTCTGCTAGTCCGGGACCTCAGTTCATTTCCTAGCGAAGGGGGTGTGAAGAAGTGGTGGGAGAGGGCAGAGGGGAGATGGGGAGCATCTTCTTTCCACCTGCACGAAGAACACGTGCTGAAGCCTACATATGGAAGATGAATTGACAGTTAACTTCTATATGGTGTTGCAGTACATATCAGTAGCTTTAAGAAAAAAGTGACACAAGGCTTCTGGCTCCAGCAGTGGTCTACAAAAGCATAATGGATCTGCGTGTTTTAACAGCCACCAGTGCAGACCCAGGGAGGACAAGTGCCAAACCACACAAACCCCTTCTACAACTGCCAGTCTTGTTTTCTGGAGTGTTTAGATTTAGAGCAATTGCTAACGGCATGCACAAGGGCTGGTGGGAGTGGGCTCTCTGCTTGCAAATCTCGCAAGGTGAGGGATTACAGGTAACATCTGAAAGAGCACTTGATTGCTTTAGGAACACGCAGTGGGAGGTTCCAAGCACACTTGGTGGTGTCATTTAAGAACACTCACTAAATGCAGAATACAGCTCAAAGAGAAATGAGAACATGGCACCACCTCAGGTTCATTAATTGCAGGAAAATTATGTTGCAATAGTCAGAGAAGCTTTGTGGTGCACATGTGAGTAAATGCAACTTGAAGCCAACATAGTATTTTTACATGTAGATTATTAATACACGTATTAGCACTAAGTTAATATAAAGTTTCACAAACAAAAAGGAATGTCTGTATGCATACCTGTATGCATATGTGCATCTGGATGTGTGTATAGATATATGATTGTGTGTGTCTCTCCATATATGTGTGTACATGTACATAAGCAAACAAAAAGATTTTCTGCAGAGATGTGAATAGTTTAATTTTCAAACCAGAATGTGGCACTTGCCTGGGTGTGCATGCGTAATCTTTGGTCACTAGTAGCTGTAGTTACATTAGAAGCATTTCTAAGACTGTTATATTTTTTAAGGACCATTAGTCCTTTCAGAGCTCTTGCTATGTGAATAACGAATGTATCAGTCACACTGCGAAGGATAAACCAAACTGCAAACATAAACTTTTAAAGCCTCACTGTTTCTCTCTAAAGGAACTTTAATCTATGCTTTGCCAGTCTGCGCGCTTATTCCTAGCTGTTGAGTAATGCAGCTGTGCTTGTTTCAAGGGTTTAGCAACACTTGCAACCTAAAAATCAATTATATGAAAAACAATAAAAAATATTCTTATTGCATGCCATAAAAAAAAAAAAAAGATACAAAAGGTTAAGCAGAGCAGCCGGCATCTGCACACTAATGACATGATTGTTATGATAGGTGTTTGCTTTACCCTGGAGTGGTAACATTATAATTCATCCACCGCTGAATGAGTGAGGACAATTAATGCAGTCAATGTGTCCCACGTGTTCCCTGCAGCATTAACAAGGCAGCTCCAGGCCCCTCGGCAGACACAGGGCTGAAAATTGAGCCGGCTCCCCCATTGAATGTGATCCTGATTACCTCCGCGGGGGCCACCTGCTGCTTCGTGCCTGCTGGTTTTGTGCACTGGCCGCCTCCGTCCGCTCCATGGGTCCCTGGGGGAATGCCGCCCGCGGCCGCGGGCAGCTGACTCCAATCTGGCCAGCCGGGGAGGAACAATCGCACCCTGCGTGCCCGGCAGAGGCACGCTGCGCTCGGCCACACTGAGCCCGCCACGGGCATGGGAGCCCACGTGAGGGCAGGACATCATCCCCGCTCCTGCTTTTGTTAGTCATGACAGGCATCCATCCTGCGGCGGGTGTCTCTTTGTGCCTGCCTGCGCTGGGATGCTGGGGTGCCGGGATGCTGGGGTGCTGGGATATCAGGATGCTGGGATGCTGGGGTGATGGGATGCTGGGATGTTGGGATGAAGGGATGCTGGGATGCTGGTGTTCTTGGGGTATTTTTCTGGCATTCAGAATGATGTGCAGTTGTGGGGCTGAAAATGACTGGCACCTCGTGTTCAGTGGGAGACCAACTGCTTGAGCCCTGAAGCCTGTCCGTATCCCGTGATAACTTGGTGCTTTTCATGCCCCCAAGATGGATGCAGGGGAAAACAAGAGGGTTTCCGTGAGGCTGTGATCGGTTATGCAGGTCTGTGCCGCTGCAGTTGTGGTCAAAGGGGCAGCAAGGGGCAGCGGTGGGGTTCCACGCCTGCAAATAGGAGGAGGACTCAAAAGGGAAGAGAGAGGCGAAAGAGCCGGACGGTGCCAGGTTAGGACTGTGCCGCAGAGTGGCAAACACAGGCTTCATTATTCTATAGCGCGAGCTTCTGACACAGGAAGTTTGAAGGGGTTTAGCAATCTGCTTTCCTTTGCCCTCCGTTTAGTGAAGGGCATTTGCTTCATGAATATTCCATTACCCTGCTGTTCCCTGCAAGCCCTCAACCAACTTTTGAAAGTAAACAAGTGTACACACTTCTAGGCAACATCACCCAGGCCTTGCTTTCTTTTTTTTCCCCCCCCTCTAGATAGCAAAAAATGCAGTTTGGCTTTTGCATGTAATTCATAATCTCTTAGGTATATCTCACACGTAATATGAAAGGGTATCACGCATGTACCCCAAGGAACTTGCGTCTTCTCATACCAGGCTATTCATCTTCGGTTTACTGATTTGCATTATTTTCAAAAACTCACTTCTTCCTTAAAGCTTTCCAACAAGAACCTCAAAACTCCTTTGAAAAATATACCACGATTCCTGGAGAATGTGCCACCAACCAACATTACATGTTTGAACTCTGATGACTACCTGTGTTACTGTCCAAACCAGCTGGAATATGGTCAGGATCATTTTCTGTATTTGAAGACCACACAGCACAGCTAGCACTTAAGAAACAGGAAAATTTCCATGTATTATTCATATTAATTATTTGTATTCAACTGAGCCTAGGCTTACTGTGGCATGTATTATAACAGATGTGTCATTTGTATAAATGTGCAAGAAGTGGGATTTCAGTTCTGGAGACATATTTGTGTTTCCAGATCTTTTTGTTTTTCATTCAAGATGGGCACAAAAATCTCCCCAAAATAAAAGGGGGAAAAAATGGAACGAATGTTTTGGATTTTTTTTCCCCCCTTATACATGTCTAAGCACACTTGAAAATCTGGACTTTAATATTTAGCTGATTCAGTCATTCTTACTGTGAGTTGGGGTGTCTTAGTCAGTTTTAGATCCTAAAATTTTTGTCTCATCATCCCTTCAAGAAAATGGAGATAAGAGGACTTTCTTGCCTCAGAGAGAGACTTGGAAGATAGGTATGATGTTATAATGAAGGGCTCCAATAATGATATGTCTGTGTACTTCTAGGTAGATAGTAGAATATTTGGTGGAAATTCTCCAAAAGAAGTAATAGGGTGACATCATTCAAACTTTGGAGGGCAAGAGGAGCAGGGAAAAGAAGATGATTCCTCCACAAGTAATAAAAGGAAACTGATAAGTAAAATACAAGCTTTCAAAACAGAAACCCCTTTTTTTCCCTTTCACTTACAATGGAATGATGTTTTTTTGATAGGAAAAAATATTTTAAAGGAAACAAAACTGTACTCTGAGAATTGTCACTCATTAAAATTATTTTTCAACTGGTTCCACAAGGCAGAAAACTCAAATGCCCTAACTCCCAGACCAGAGCCCACCCACCGAGTTATCTGCCTCCCCAGAGGAAACAGATCATTTTGATGCCATGAAAATAATGTTAGTGCAAGAAATTCAAATTCCTCAGGATATTCAAGTCTTTTTTGTCCTGAATTAATGAACAAATTTAGTTCAGAGTTCCAGCGAGCATTTTTTTTTACTGTGTGATGGCTGCTCAATAGCCAACTCAAAATTAATTTATTATCTTCAGTCTGCTATTAGCTATTATTACAAATACCACCTTTGCTAAAATTAGAGATTTTAGCAAAGAAACCTGAAAGCAGCAGCCATTGAACTTTGAGCTAGAACCATGCCTGGTAGCTCCAGGCTGTAAGCAATTCCCTTTCCCTGAGAACTGGATAAAAAGTTGAACGTACAGTGCTGTGATCAATTGATTATCCCACCAGCACAGCTGCCGGTCTGGTCGGGAGGCTCGCCCAGAAGGAAGGCTGTGGCAGGGTGGCCAATGTATACATTTCTGGCTCAACCCAGAGTCCAGCCAGTTTGCTCTGAAGAATCTAGCATTGCCACATGGCCAAGTGCACAGTACTGTGCTGCAGAGGCTCCATTCAGGGCTCTACTCAGACTTCTCAGTCTAGAAAACAAATATCCAGTGTGAATAAGATTCAGACGTGACTCCAGTGACATCTGAGGTTTTCCCCAAGATGAGTCAGGTCATGTTCAGTTTGGTGGGAACAGAGTTGAGCTGAAGAGTGCCCAGCCCCAAAGGCTGTGTAAAGTCATGTTTAAGTTGCTACTGTAGGCCTAGCAGGTCCTAGGAAGTGAGAATCTCAAAGGTTTAATGGCTTCCTTACTTTAGATTTGAATAAATTTTGAACGTGTCCCACAGGTTTTTTTGCAAATCCAATCCAGATCCTGGCACAAGTTCAAACGGCCTTTATACCCCTTTCCCCTTAAAAAATTAGTTTCCTCAGTTTTAACGTATATTGAAACCCCTATCTGAATCTTTTGGCGAGTATCAATTTGGAGTTAAAACATTAAAGATCAGGAATTGTTTTTGTGTTCTTCAAACTTCAATTCTTGGAGTGCCCAGTTTGTGGAGTAAAAGCTTCTTTGTTGTAATTCAGTGAATGTCTGCTACTGGATCCTTCCCTCTGTGGTTATACGAGACACCCGTACAGGGGTAACCTTTGTCAGTCAGGCATAGTCTTGCCTCCATAATGCCCATTTGATAAATTATACATGGGTACCTAATGTACTCTCATAAATTATTATAGGCTCTTATAGCCCTGTGTTTTATGGTGATATGTCATGGCACAGGAGCAGACGATATATTGTCCCAGAAGATGCCATGGAATCTGAGATGGCATTACAAATTCTGCCAGTATAAACTAACAAATTAAGAGCTCTGAAAGAAGAATACTTGACAACGCCTCCCTTAATTGAAGAAAACGTTCCTAATGAAAGCGAGCTGTTGCAGCAAGCGGTGCATTGGCGAGTGAGAGACAGGGTTTGATTTAGGACCCCCTCTGGCTCTCTTGTTCCCCAAGCAATCAGGAGCTTTGAGCACTCGGTCCCCGGGGAAGGCATGCCTTACAACACTTACCAACCACGCCTCGCGTGATTAAGGGGAAGACGTAGAAGCCTCCAAAAGGGTTTTCATCCAGTCCTTCTCACCAGGAAGATGCTAAATAATAACTTCAAACTGTGGATTTAAAAAATGTCTAGAAAGGCAAAATGGAGGAGGGGGAGGGGGTCAGAGAACTGCAAGGTGCAATAGCCATGTACTGTCCCAGAGACAAAATGAGGTAAGAAAACTGAGGACCACTTTAAATGGGTCTGCTTTTTATCTCAAGATAAAATATTCATCACTTAGGATGTTGCTTTCCAACATATGCAATATCTATACCTAGAAGGGGCTGTGGGATGACACTCAGTTAAAGGTACAATGCAGCGTCAGAAGCGCTACCACAACTCAGCCCAGGGACTCTGAAGTTGTCTCTCTCCACCCAAGTGCAAAAATAATAGCCCTCAAAAATGTGTTACATTTAAATTCAAAAGTCTTAAATTATCTGAAATTCAGAGGATGATGGAAACATCTCTTAAAAAATGTTGTCACACCTTAGGATTTGGAAGTCTTTTTCTTTTGAAGGATTTTTAAAATCAGAGGCACATTACTCTTCATCCAGTTTTTCTCAAACACATTTAAGCTGTACAGTAGAACTTCATGGCTGATGTGGCCTTGAGGTTAGGAACTGTAAAACAACAGTGGCTAAAATAGTTTCCCACGCATTTTAATGGCCAAGATTTTTTTTTTTTTTTTTTTTTTCGCAAAAAGCTTTTACTTCAAGAGATTTTTATATTTTTTTTTCCTTGAAAAAGAAATCAATGTATTTGATTTACAGGAGAAATTTGAGAGTTCTGGGGAAGATCAACTCTTCTCAGGGTAAAATGGAAATTTTATTTTTTTTTCACTGCCTATGGAAATCACACCATGTCACGTCAGCTGTAGGAAAACATACACCACCCTGACCTAAAAGTTTATTTCTGTGGCTCAAGAACCATACTGTAAATGACGCTACACTTAGGAAAAGGTTTGTGATGAAACCCTAAATGCCATACTTGAGAGGCTGGAAAAGTTTTTACTACCAAAAATTAAAAAATCTTGTGTCCTTACATCTTAGGCTGTTGTAGAGGTTTGGTGATTCTTTTTAATACACTGCTTCAGCTGAATGCTAGCCGCTTGTGTGCTTTGTCATCTAAAAAAGAGTAGTTTTCTTGACAGCATGTGGAAGGACTGTGGTCTTTATTTAAGAAACCCTAGTGCTTTAAAACTTGGGCAGCAGATCCTACCTTACAGTATGTCAGTGGATATCTGACTTGTCTAGTAGGCACTTGCATACTCTTTGGGTTGTTTGTGTGTTAAAATGCCACAGTTAGCGCTATAATCAGCTAACGACAATTTTTAGTAGGAACAGACATACAAAGAAAGTTCAGTCATTAGAAATTAGATGGCTAGCAAGGCAAGATCATGTTAAATGTGGAAATTAATAAAGTAACAGGTAATGATGATATATAGCTGGTTAGGAAATATTGTATCAGAAGATTTTTAAGATGCTATCCCAGAAATAACCAGGGACCATCTATTTCTGCTTTTGTAAATAAAGAAACTGAGACCCAGGAAGAAGTGACTCACATAAATGCATTGGTGACAAATGCCATGGCATTTATTAGCTTTTTTCTGTGGATTACCCAATGCAAGTGGCTGACAGTCACTCACGAGGAAAAAAAATGGTTGAATTAAAAGAACAATTTGGTCAAAAAATAATTGCACCAGGGGTGCATATTACACCATGTTAACATGATGTTAAGGGTGGTGCTTTATGTGCTGCAGTAGCTGATACTGAAAAAACAGGTGAGTAGAACCCTCCTCTGATATCATCTGCTGAATTTCTGGCAAGCATAGAAGGCTCTTCTTCAAGGGTGTGAATACAACATTTATCATAGAATAGTTTGGATTGGAAGGAACCTTTAAAGGTTATCTAGTCCAACCCCCCTACAATAAGCAGAGACGTCTTCAACTAGATCATGGTATTCAGAGCTCCATCCAACCTGACCTTGAATGTTTCCAGGGATGGGGCATCTATCACCTCTCTGGGCAATTTGTTCCAGTGTTTCATCACCCTCATCATAAAAAATTTCTTCTATCTAGTCTAAATCTACTCTCTTTCAGTTTAAAGCCATTACCCCTTTTTCTATGGCAACAGGCCCTGCTAAAAGGTTTGTCCCCATCTTTCTTATAAGCCCCCTTTAAGTACTGAAAGGTCACAATAAGGTCTCCATGGAGCCTTCTCTTCTCCAGGCTGAACAGCCCCAACTCTCTCGAACCTGTCCTCACAGGAGAGGTGTTCCATCCCTCTGGTCATTTTTGTGGCCCTACTCTGTACCCATCCATCAGGTCCATGTCTTTCCTCTGCTAAGGACTCCAGAACTGGACTCAGTACTCCAGGTGGGCTCTCAGAAGAGCAGAGTAGAAGGGCAGAATCACCTCCCTAGAGCTACTGGCCATGCTTCTTTTGATGCACCCCAGGGTACAGTTGGCTTTCTGGGCTGTGAGTGCACATTGTCAGCTCATGTCCAGCTTGTCATCCACCAGCACCCCCAAGTCCTTCTCAGCAGGGCTACTCTCAATCCCTTCACCCCCAGCCTGTATCGATGCCAGGGCTTGCCCCAACCCAGATGCAGGACCCTGCACTTGGCCTTGTTGAGCCTCATGAGGTTCACACAGACCCACTCCCCGAGCTTGTCGAGGTCCCTGTGGATGGTATCCCATCCTGCAGGCTTGTCAGCCGCACCACTCAGGTTGATGTCAACTGCAAACTTGCTGAGGGTGCACTCAATCCCACTGTCTATGTCATTGATGAAGATATTGAACAGTACTGGTCCCAAAACGGACTCCTGAGGGGCATCACTTGTCATCAGCCTCCATCTGGACATTTAGCCCTTGACCACTACCACCCTCTGGATGCAACTATCCAACCAGTTCCTCAGTCACCAAACAGTCCACCCATCAAATCAGTATCTCTCCAATTTAGAGAGAAGGATGTTGTGGAGGATCATGTCAAAGGCCTTACAGAAGTCGAGATAGATGACATCCATAACTCTTTCCTTGTCTGCTGGTGTAGTCACTCAAGCACAGCAGGCCACTAGGTTTGTCAGGCAGGACTTGTCCTTGGTAAAGCCATTTTGGCTGTCTTGAATCACCTCCCTGTCCTCCGTGTTTCTTAGCATAGCTTCTAGGAGGATCTATTCCACGATCTTCCCAGGCACAGAGGTGAGGCTGACAGGTTGGTAGGTCCCAGGGTCTTCCTTTCTACCTTTTGTAAAAATGGGTGCAATGTTTCCGTTTTTACAGTCACCAGGGACTTCACCTGACTACCATGACTTTTCAAACATCGTGGAGAGTAACTTGATAACTACATCAGCCAATTCCCTGAGGACTCTGGGATGCATCTCGTCAGGTCCCATAGACTTCTGTATGTTCAGGTTCTTCAGGTGGTCACAAACCTGATTTTCTCTTACAGTGGAAGGCACTTTGCTCCCCGAGTCCCTGCCTTGCAGTCTCTTGCACCTCCACTCAAGAGGTGTAGGAAGAGAAGTTGTCAGTGAAGACTAAGACAAAAAAGTTGTTGAGTATCTCAGCCTTCTCCTTGTCTGTTGTTACCAGTTTGCCAGTCTTGCTCATCAGCGGGATAAACTGTCTTTGACCTTCCTTTTCTGGCTGACATACCTGTAGAAGCCCTGCTATTCTTTGCATCCCTTGCCAAGTTCAGCTCCGGCCGCGCCTTGGCTTTCCTGACCCCATCCCTACACAACTGGGCAGCATCCCTATACTCTTCCCTGGATACCTGTCCCTGCTTCCACTGCCTGTGCATTTCCTTCTTGCCCTTTATTGTGACTAGAGGTCTCGACTGAACCATGCTGGTCTCTTGCCTCCCTTTCCTGATTTCTTCCACCTGGGGATCGAGAGCTCTTGTGTGCTACAGAAAGCATCCTTCAAGATCTGCCAGCTCTGTTCTGCTCCCTTGTCCCTGAGGGCAGTTTCCAAGGGGGTTTTATTGACTAACCCCTTAAATAGTTGGAATTTTGCTTTCCTAAAATTCAGGGTCCTGACTTTAGTCTTCACTTGACCCATATCCCTCAAGACTGCAAATGCTACTAGTGTGTGATCACTGCAGCCCAGGCTGCCTCCAATCTTGAAGCTGCTGATTGGCTCACTTGAGTTGGTGACCAACAGGTCCAGTATGGCATTCCCTTTGGTAGGGCTGTCTATTACCTGGCTTAAGAATTTATCTTCGATGCAGTCTAGGAGTCTGGATTACCTACAACATGCCGTACTACTTTTCTGGCAGATGTCAGGGTGGCTGAAGTCCCCCAGAATTATCCTGGAATTCACTGAAAACAGAGATATGCACCTAACTGCTCTGAAGCATCAGGCACTGCCTGTGGTCCCAGGCAGGGAATGAGTCCTGGCACAGAGACACCGGGTGCTCAGCCCAGCCAATGTACCCCCACCAGCCAGGGAGAGCCCCCACCAACCCCACTCCACTGCACTCCTCCCAGCCATGGGCACCAGACCCAGTCTGGCACCAAGTAAACAACCGTATACTAACTGATGTTGTTGATATAAATGCTTTAGCAGCGTGGTCTGTCAAGGTGGGAACATTAGCATTGTCCAACCAAGTAAAGACCAATGGGGCACCAAAAGGCTGTGACAGAGGAAGGACGCAGCAGTAGGTAATACTGATAACCGTGGTTATCTCGTCAGCCCCTGCCTGAACATAAAATGGGTGGATGGAGACACAGACAAGGGAATGATGCTCAGCCGTGAGATCAACATGTACCTGTGAAAACAAAATGCAAGGCCAGGCTACCTCTGGTGAATGTTTGGCAAAACCAAGGAAGAGTTTTAAAATGGACAGTGACCACCATCTAATTATATTTTAAGTCTTCTTCAGAATAAATCTATCAAGAGCTGACACAGTGACATTGAAAACAGTATTTCTCTTTGGTGTTTTTATTTTGTTGTTTTGGTTTGTTGGTTTTTTTTTTCCCAAATGGGGAAATTATCTGCATTGGCCTCAGGCAGCTCCCACTGATGTTAGGCCTTTCCACTGACTTCAGTAGAAACTGGATGGGGCCCAAGCAGTCTAGAAATGAAATGGTGCATGGAAAAAAATCAATTTGCTGAAATAGCACGTGTCATGACTGTCTGCTATAGAAACAAAGACTAACAACAAGAGAAGGCTGCTTGGCTTTTTTCTGAAAGATGGTGTACAAGAAATAGATTCTTTTGCTGTTTAAAAATACTCCCTATTTTATAAGAATATCAAACACAGGCCTGAAGTGAGAATTCAACGGTTCAGCCAGAGGTTTTTCTAGGCTGAACCATAATAGCTACAGGAGAGTTAGTCAGATTAAACTGATTTACAGAAGTTAAAGAACTGGCCCACTGTACCTGTAGGGCAGTTGCTTTATGTGAATACAGTCTCCTTGCTGCCTGCTTTATCAACATATACAGGCTTCACGGCAGCTGAAATTTCATTCACTGGTATGCTTACATTCAGAAAAAAACTAGCTAGCTGATCCAACTTCATGCACCTGAGTGTTTCTGTTCACATTAGCATGCTGTTTACAATTTTTTTTATATTTACTCACTAAAAATGCTGATGATTTTTGTGGATTGATTGTCTTCTGCGAGTGGTCTCACCCTACAGTGGGAAGGAGTCAGATATCTTATCCTCTCAAAAGGCTGCTGTACCTCAAGGGAACCAAAATTCATGCAACTGCATCAGACCAGCAGAGTAAGGGAGCATCACCATGGAAGGATTTACAGCTTCCTCTGACCACTGCTAAGTAGCAGTTCAACAAATCTAAGTTCCAGTTGTGGGTGAGAGGCAGCTAGAAGGGTTGGAAGCTGGGTGGAAAATGCTTCACATCCCCTTTTGCTGTCATGGTGTTGTAATGCTGCTGTACACAAGCATATGGGTGCAACCAAAAACACAGGATGTACGAAGAAATACTCTGGTCTGCGAGGAAATTCAAAGCAAGAAGACATCTAAAACTGCTAAAGAAATAAGATAACATTGTGCCACACTTTCTGCCACTCGCTTGCAGCTTTGTACTATTTAACTTTTTGAAAAATTTCAGAATTCAGTTATTTTATTTCTTAAATATGGTTCAGAGCCTTAACACATCTAATAACAGTGGATCAATAGGCTCATTGCCCTACAGTGTATCACAGCACCAGCAAATACCTATGTTATGAAACTAAGTGAATTTACTGGAGTGTAAATCCCCAGTGAGCTGTCTGTAATCAGCCAGCAGGCTTTCAAGGCAAGAGAATTAATGTATTTTAATATTTTAGGTTATCTTCCATATGGCATAATGCTATACCCCATCTGTATGTGTGAGTGTGCAAGCAAATGTAGGAGGTTTTTTCCAGAACTAAGTTTCCCTTAGTAGAAGCTCACCTGCCTTCTAATGTCTTCTATTGTCTACTGCTTCAAACAAACTCAGAGCAAAACTTGTCAGAGCATGAATCTACATATAGCATTAATGTCTGTAGAGCTAAATCCGATTATTTCAGAATTTTTTTCTTTACAGTATTGAAATGCCTATTCTATTTTAAAGGACTTGGCCACTTAAAAAGCAAGACATCCTTAAAAGAAATTTCCACATTTTTGTGGAACATATCGCTGCATCACAAAATGTTCGAGGCTCCATATAACCATTGTCATATAACTGTGCTGAGGAAGTTTATCTCTAAAGTATCCCTTCATAGAAATAATGGCACTGCAGCCATCAGCCGCAGGGCCTCTAGTTGACTTAACATACTCAGGAACACAGCTCTTAGTAGGCGCAGGTGAAGGGTGATACCGAAAGGGAAAAACACACACACATTCATATTTATATTGGTATTATACTGTTTCCCACGGAACATTACAGGGAATTTTTAACAACTCTTCCAGCCCAGAGGAAGGGTTGTGGGGAGGCAGCAGAGGGGAGTGAGCATCCCGTGTTGCATCCTCATCTCCTGATCAATTGTTGGGATTTCACCTATTTCACCTCCTCGGGTGCCCTCCTCTCAGCTTATACAGACCCAGCGCGCAGTGAGCTCAGCGGTAGAGGTGCCAGTGACAGCTCTGTCAGGGGACCACACAGGTTTTCCGTATTTGGCTGCAATAGGTTGAGTGAATTTCATGTCAGAAACTCAAAGGAAGTATTTTTGACATCATTATTAGATAATCCACCGATAAAAAAGGTAGGTTGCTAATGATTTAAATTCAGGCTTCCTTCATGTATTGTGCAAACTAGGACAGCAAGGCCCGGCATTTGTGCTCTCAGTAAAACATTTTTAAAAGACGGGCTTTTTATGTGAAAGGAGAGACACTATCAGCACTACCATTGATTCAGTAAAAGAGACTGCAGCCTGAAGATCACACATCGGCTGTCCTGTGTCTTTGTAATAGAAGTATTATTTACTGCTCCAGGAAAAAATCAACAGCACTACGTGTTTGATCTGTGTCTCAGAGAAGACACAAACTACAGAGAATTCAAGAGTGGCAATAATACACTTAACTAGCACTGTTGGATAAATTCCTTTATGAAGAAAGAAAAAACTTTAAAAACAAGTTACATAACAGACCACCTTTTTTAGCATTTTTTCTTCTGAATCTTGGAATTAATAATGCATTGCTGATATTGCAATTAACTCATTGAAGCTCTGACGCTGTGAACAGGGGGGTGAAATTTACAGAAGAAAATTCCCTTTCCTGAGACATGCGGTCCAGGTAAATATATCAATTGTCTTGGTGGAACCTGTGGAAAAAGCCTTTTAAAAATCTTTCTTCCTCCTTTTTTTTTTTTGGTAGCCGTGTGGGAAAATACATTTTGCAGGAGTGTTGGCAGCTGAAGAAGGGAGTTTCACAGATGCAGGTTTACTGGCAGAAAAATAGAGACTGTGAGGGGCTTTCACGCAATCTCGTTAGCACCATGCAGCATGGCAAGCACTTGCGTGAGCTATGTTGCGGCCATGCACCACGTACCACAGTGTGCCATGGTGGTGCAGCCTGCACTACCTCTGTACCTGGTCTTTGTGAGGAGACACCTGCAGCACAGAGACGTGCGACATCCACAGCCTCAGATTTTGCAGAGCCTTGAGTTGGAGGCTGAAGAGTTTGGTGACAAAGTGAGAATCAAGTAAAAGTCAGTGGATGGTTTCAAAACAGGAGGTGATCAAGTCAAAATAGAAGACAAGACAATTTTTACAGAATTTTGGGGTAGAGATCAGGGGAATTTAGCATACCAAATGGTTGAGTCCTATCACTTAATCACACTGCTACACCATCCCTAGCATTAACTTATGCCATGTCCTTTTCATTCCTCAAAGCCTAGTAACAGTCTTTCCCCCAAGTGCTACTTATTTTTGCACAGACCTCCCTGTAATAATTTTTTGAAGTCCTCATTTTAGGGTTGTTGCATAATGAAATAGATTATGCAATCATTTCATCTATTTGTGTATGTCTGTGTTTGTTTCATATATGTATTCCCAATTCTTTCTTCTTAATCTAACTTTTATTTTTAATGGGCAAGTACTACAGTCATGGTAGAGCTAACTTTTTTCAAAAAGGATCTAAAGCTAAGAGAAGTTGGGACATTTTTTGCCACATTTTTACCTGACTGAGCTAATGTCACTGGCTTCTTTTCCATACATCCCATAATTTATACTTGTCTAGTTTTTGTTGATTTTCCATGTCTAAGAAAAAGTGTAACAGGAGAAAAATAAAACCCAAAAATATAATTTGAATCCATAGTGCATGGAAAGTACATGCAAGAATCAAAATTATCTGTAACATTTGCAGTTTCCTCAGAGCAGCTCCCAGCCTACTGCTACATTTAAATTTGATCAGTTTTTAAGTGTACAAACTATAAAAAAGTATTCTTTGCAAAAACTAATGATGCAGATCACAGTTTTGTCATTAAATTCTTCACAGCTTGAGACTGGCAGCTTTGGCTTTTTTTTTTTTTGTTTGATCTGAAAACTTGCTTTTAATTTTGCCTATTTCTTGGACTAGAAATGTTTTCTGTTGAGGTCCTTTTCAGATAAATAGGTTTAATCTTGGAAGTTGATGATCATCCTGTCTCTAGTGATGCAAAGCAGCTCTGTCTTGGAGCATTCACATTCACCTCAATATGAGGAGCTTTCTTTTGAACAACATATATTTATTTAAACAGCAATACAAATATAATCTTTCACAAGACATGCATATGCATATACATATCTATAGACACGCGTACTTTTTTTTTTATAACTAACCCACCTTCAGAATTTCACTTCCATTGATCCCTGGATCAACGGACGAAGGAACATCCTATTTCTCTTTAAAAAAACTTTGAACATATCATAGGCTTGCAAATACACAATGTCACAATAACTGATAATGAATATGTATATTGGGAACTGAAAAACAAAGTGATTCTCATAGGGATTCTAAAATAAACTAAGATTAAAAATGGAGAGTGATCCAAGAAATAAAACAGCAATATACTACTAACTAATAAGGATTTCCTCTGCACTGTATGTTAATTGGTATTCATTAATTTGTATTCACAACTTCTCTACAGGGTGTATACCTTGTTATTAGAGACAGTGAGGCAGCGAAAGGAGAGAAGTTCACAAGATTTAACCCAGAAAAAAAGAAGAAAGCAATGCTCAAGCACAGATTCTAGTTCAGGAGTTCCTGGCATGACAACCATAGTATCTAGGTCAGTGCAAATGAAATGAAATGGTGTGGAGTAACACAAAAGCGTCAGGAGAACTGCTGTTACCTACACGGACTGCTGGGTCCTTAGGAAGGATATGCTGCCCTTACCACTGCCAGCTGAAAGGGTATGCAATCAGGATGGAAGTAATATGCCTGGCTCTCTTTTTACTCTAGCTTGTTCCTCTCTTCTACACAAATCTAATATTATCTCCTTTTTATTATTGCAAACGGAAGGAGAGTGCTGCTTGTTTTTATGGTTAAGAATGCAGACTTTTGAATCATGTTTCATTGGCGCCAACACCTACTTGCTCACTGGCCAGAAGCAAGGCAGCCAACCAGCCTGGGTGGGATTTTCAAGCATATTAGGGCCATATTCTATAAAGTTTTTGAGAAACCTGAAGATGTAAACACACATTCGGGTCATCGAAAGACGCGTACTTTGCCAGTTCAGGTACTTATGAAGATCCTCCAAGGCAACTAATTTTCATCTTTGAGGATCTAAGTGATAGAAATGGTTAAATGCTTTAGGTGAAATGGTTTTCCATCTGAAAAGGCTTTTATTTGTCAGACTCAAAGCATTTCACAGAGATGTGTCAAAGTGTTATGACATTTTCTGCAAATAAAAGTCAATCCAAATCAGCTTGATCTTCTTATCTCCTTATAGTAGCCAATATTTCATGCAAATAAAATGAAAAGTATAACTTTACTGTTTTCTTATATTTATTTTTGACAATTTATTGCATACTCAATAATACAAAAAGCTAGATAACAAGCATATCTGTGTTACAATATTAACAAGCTATCTGCCAATAGAATGTTTTGGTTCTTCCAAGCTGACATTTTAGTTCTAGGGGAAATTTTGAATCTATTTTCCAATTTGGTAGAAAAAAATAAACTTCAGAGTTTCTTAAGCAAAGGGAATTTTTTTTTTAATCAGTTCTAATAAGATCTCTGAAAATCTGGCACTTAGAGCTGGCTTAACTCTTGGCTTTCATGTTCTTTGTAATATTCCTACAGACTTCAAAGGAATCAATTAGCTTAATGCTAAGTATTTTTTAAAAACTCATTCTCTTTCTGTTCACAATCTGTATAATGGGGAAAGTGATTAGAATATCTATACTACAGAGGTATTCTGAAGTTTTAATTAAGTTCTAGAAATTAATTCGGGATTCTGAGATGGGAGAAATAGAAAGAAATTACATCCTCCTGTGCGCTGGAGCCTCTGGTTGCAGACTGTGAAGCTGTAGCCACTTTTACCACTTGAATATCTGGAATTTTTCACTCCCAACCATATGATCTGGAGCTGAATATGTCTCTCTTCAAGTTGTAAAATGTGGAAAAGTCCTCGTGTATTTGGACCTTTCTTTGCTTATGTTTTATAATGTGAAGTCCAGTAGTCTTAGTCTTCAGTCTTTAATGTTATTCCCCACTAGGATTCCTTTTGTCAGCCCCTTGTACATGTTCCTCTAATTGCTCACTCTCCTTTCCTTCTCAACAGACCTCCTTGTTTCAGTGATAACACATCCCAGACACTTTTATGATTGGTACTTTCATGATTTCCACCAGTGCCTTTAGAAATACTCTTCAAGCATTGTCAAGACTGACATCAATATACTTTTGGGGATGGGTGTGTATCCTGGAACACATCTTTAGAGGAAAAATTATTTAAACGTTTCCCTCATCCACTGAGATTCAATGAAAAGGCCCTCAAGTCTTGATACTGTTAGCCTCTTTAGAAGCCCTTAAGTGCAAAAGCCCTGAGTGATTGGAGGGGGTGGGAGACTCGCTGCTACTCCTCCTTTGCTGATCCTTCTGAGAGACACACTAAAGACAGCACATATCCTCCCACTTTTGTGAAGACATCACTTCCATATGATCTCCACAAGACAAAGGCAGATCAGATCTGCTCTATCTGCCTCCCTGGGACTGAGAAGACAGGTTCCTTCAGAAGTAGAGCATTCACAAAACCCCTTGAGGGCGTGGGATTTTCTCTGAAACGCTAGAGGGGTGGTGAGGGCCCATGGACATGGGATTCAGTCAGGTTTTCAGCCAGAGCCAACATATGACAGTTGTCACCCCACTCAACAGGTAAAGTAAATGAGGCGGGTTGTATCTGCAAACAGGAAATACATGCCTATGTGATGCAAACACCAGGAAACACTGACATGGCCATCCACAGTCAGCTGGTTTTGGAAAACTTCTGGACAACCTGGTATGCTACTTGTAATATACAAAACTAGACAACTCATACTTTCATTTCCAGTGGATTTTGATACTTATTCTGCTTCCACCCTGAGCCTGAAACTGAAACTGTCATTTGAGAGTGAAGGTATTTCTGTCACTGCCCCAAGATCAGAACTCAGCTGTGGGCTGAGCTCAGCTGCGGGTGTTCTGCCTCTGGGCACATGTCCTTGTTCTGGTGGTGGTAAAGTACCTATCACAAATAGGTGTCTCAGGAGCCACTGCCCTTTGCAGCATCCCTTCTCCCCCCTTCACATAACACCTCTAAGCACTGCCTGTTACTGCCAGATGGGGCAAGTAGGACACAGCAGCAGCAGCATAGGCAGCACCCGGGGCAGGGGTGTGATGGGCAAGGTTAGCACACAGCTGCAGCCGTGCCACAAAGCAGAGCAGTGAGTGCCACCTCAGCAGGTGTTAATGGGCTATGAAGGGGTCATAACTTCTGATTAAAACCCTCCCTTGCTGTTTTGGTAAATCTGCATCTCTTGCATCTTTGTGACCTGTGACAAGTTAGAAATTGGTCTGGCTTTAAACAGATTACATCGGTTTGGGTGGAATGTGCGAGGAATAGTATCACAATAATACAGTTAGATTTTGAACTTTAAATTTTGTGCACTTAGATTGTCCAAGGTCTGGTCAGAAAATACACTGTGAGAATTTAAAGAACAATTAAAAATTTGCTTAGTTGCATTCTGAAAAAATGTAATCTAAGACTTTTCAAATTTAGAATTGGAAAATTAGAAAAATGTCACCCAGAGGATTATTTTAATCTAATTCTTCCAGAGCATTTTCTGTGAAAATAAAACAGTATAGTTAAAAACAACAGCAGACTGTAGAAGTGCAACAACTGTAAAATCTTAAGTTTCTTGTGCTTCTGACTTTAAAATGACTAATGCAACTGACATTCACATATTATTGTTTTCATTGGGATGGAGGTTTGTAAGTGAATTCTCATTTCGTTATTGTCTTGTTTGTGTTTCAGATAGCTTTGTCTTAGAGCTAATATTTTCTTTATCTCTTGTCCTAAACTGTTGTACGTAATATCACAGTTTCACACACAAAGTGGCTGGGGGAATAGATCAAAATGATCCCTACCCACATGGCTTCTGCAGTGTTGGTTGTTTTATAGTGATAAATTGTTGTGTTTTATGATTCACTGAGATAAAAGTATGTCACAAATTTCAGCTCTCTCCATGACTCATGAGTTTTTCTCACAAAATGAGACCTCTGCGTGATTCAGGCACTCTGCTTGCACAATGTAAATAGATGCTAAGAAGGAGCAACAAGTTTCTTTGAGCTCTTTTTCATTGCTGTGATGTCAGACGTGACTTTAGCACCGCATAGCCCTTGCTCTTACACCTCTCTCTCTTTTTCGCATGACACTTAGTTACTGTCTCCGGGACGGGGAAGAAAAGAATCAAAACTTTCAGCCTTGAAAATTTAACCAAAAGCAACAACTCAGAATCCAAAGAGTAGATCTCCTGTCCATGCAATGTGACTGGGAAAACTTTGAAGTTTTTCCTGTCTGTTCCCTCCCTTCTTTCTTTCCTCGACAATCTCCCAACCAAACATTTATGGTTATTCAGTTGACAGCCAATAAATAGCAAAGTGTTTGGGGGAAATCTGTAGGTTTTTTGGAAAGAAACCTATAAAAGAAAGAGACGCGGGGAGAGAGAGAGAGAGAGAGAAAGAAGGAGAGAGAGCATAATCTGTACACCATCTGTTGCCTAGTGCAATTCATGCTGACACAGGGCTTTTTGACATTTTATACCCCAAATGCAAGCACATAGATCATTTCTACCTTGTACTTTTCCCGTCTCATTATCGGAATTTATTCCCTCGCTTTGTTGTTGGTGGAGTCCCTATTCTAATTGTTTCTTACATGTGCTGTAAATCTGTCCTCCAATCAGTAAAGCCCTGGAACATGAAACTGAGACCTAGCAATTTCCTTTGCTTACCAGTGCATCTGCTGGAGCATAGTGTTGAAATAAAATGAAACATGTTTGCACTCTTTTTCTATCATACTGTAATGCGCCTTTCATTTCGCTCAAGGAATTTTTAATATTCAAGCCATACCCTGCGCATGAAGTCATTTCCCTTCGATATAATTGTAATGGTAATACGCATGGCCCAACTGGCAGTGGCACAGCTGGCTGCTTGCCACAGCTGAGCCTCTGACTCAAAGACTTTAATTCTGTCATGCCTCATCTGGTTTTATGTACTCTTTTGTAGTTAGTTCACAAATTTATTCTAGGGTATCCATTGAGATGGGCAGGCCATTGACTTTTCTCTAAAGATAGCACACTAAACTAATGAAGGGTACCAAATATGTGCATTGATAACCCGTGCGCATACTGAATAGAAGTCAGATTATAAGTCAATGTGCCTGTGTGGTCAGGACTTATTGACAGATGCTTAGGCCTTGATTGTGCAAAGATTTAGTGGCGGTGCATAAAGGTAAGCATAGGCAAAAGTCTTGCCTCATCGCTGCCTGCAGGATCTGCTGTCACAAGTGGCAAGTGGCACAGGGTCTGCACAAGCTACATTAGCAGCCTGTTAGCCCACAGGACCGTTTAATGAATTAATAGCAGTGTTTTGTTTCGCAGGTTTTAATTAACTGAGCCTTTCTGCAAAATCGTTGCATGACTTCAGTCACAAGGAGCTTTTAAAGTCTCTCTTCAGGTTTGTTTTCACTTACAGGGTCAGAATAAAGTTCTTCAGACTTACCTATGATGTCCTGCTGCTTTATACACTGACCGTACCTCTTTCCTTGCATCTGTCACTGAGCCCAAAATGCGTGCCCCCAAAGCAAGGTTCTCTGTTTATCTTTCTGCTTTCATCCCTTTCTGCTTTCACTAAGACCCTCCATCTTTCTCCCTCTAACTTTCCTAAAAAAGTGATTGTTTCAAGAAGCCAGAATATCTGACCCCTGCTTCCAATTACTCACTGGAAATATACTTCAATTGATGGTTACCATCTTCATCCATCCTCACCTTTCCGAGTCTGCTGTTTGTCTCCTCTCTATTTGTCCATAATAACTTAGAGAGAAGATTTGCTTTTGTCTATAAAGCTCAATGCACATCTACTGAGTTACAAGAGCAATAAAGTGTTGTTTACCGGGTTTATGGATCACTCACTTTCAGTCTATCGTTCAAATGTAAGTCCCCTCTGAAAGTTAAAAGCTGTTGATGTGAATCGATTTGGACTTCATTTTATGCTAGCTGAAATCAATGACCAAGCTTGTTTCTTGCTGTGGGAGAAAGGTCTTACTAGCTGCACACACTGCAGTTTTTCTTGATTCGATGGTCAAGACATAATGGTGAAAAAATGTTATTTGAACAACATATTTCATTCAACCTGAGGTGAAAAATTTTTTTTTTAATTGTGGGAAAATTATGATTATTCCAAAATCATGACATGAAATCCAAAAGAAAAAGCTGAATCAAAACAGAAAATAATATGACTTCAGGAAAAAAAAAAAAATTCCTCTTTCCCAGAAAAAAAATTGTCATATTTGATCTTTATTTGCAAACAGTTTTGGCTTCTTTTAAATTAATTCTTTCTTTTTTCCTTTTGAAAAAAAAAAAAACAAAACCCACAACATTGTGCTCAATCTTTTTATTCAGACTAAGGGAAGTGCAGACAATACAGCAAAGCCAGAGTTCAGTCAAGCCCATATTTACTACCACCCTCAAGTGGTGATTCAGCCAATGTGCTGTGTAGATCAGCTCTGATCAGTACTTTGGGGTACAGGAGGAAATGGGCAGATAGAAGGGAATACTGGTACCCAGGCAGGTCTCGCCCTGATAAAAAGCCGAACACATAGTATGCACCAAGACTAAAATTCACAGATATCTGCGGTTCAGGTGTAGCATAAAAGAACAGAGTTGGAAAAAAGCACCTCATTTCTCTCAAGAACATATTCTGCAGTTCTCTTTTAAAGACTGTCTCAGTAATAGAAACTACCATAAACAAGAAAAAAATATTTTCTAATCTGAAACCTCAGGGCTGAATGGGGCAGACGTAAGAAAACTCTCAAAATACAAGGGCTTAAGTTCTCAAAAATTGATGCCAATTTTCATTTGAAGTATCAAAACAACTTATTCACATGCTCCAACTGCTAAGTACTTAACTATAAACATTTAGTTTGTAAACTCTTGCTTCTCCTCTCTACTGTGCCAATCTTTTCCCCTTCCTTCATCTCAAAAGCATCTAAGTTTGGCGTGCATGCCAAATGGCCACTTTCCTAATCTTTCTGATAATCCGCACAACTGACTGATATGGTAATGAGGTACAGGAGTCAATTACATTTGGTGGAAGCACAAAAAAATTCATTTAATGCCTCCCCCATCTCTGAAATACTATCCTGGCCCATGCTGTTCATACATACCCATGTCAAAGGTAGCCTAAGGAAAAAAAACACTTGTGCCTCCAGTACGTGCTTGGGTTTAGAATTTTTCAGCCCCTGTTTCTCTGTTCACAATTTATTTTCTTCATATCAGCTTTAAATATGAAGTAGGTTCCCAATGTTTACTTAAATTTTTCAGTTTTTAAAAATAGTATTGCAAGCATATGATTCTCATAAAGCATCTTGTGCAGGGGGAAAAGTAAGCCTAGAGGCAAATCCTGTAACTCTCCAGACTGTAAAGACAGAATGATGACAAATTGTATAAATATGTGCAAATTGTCCAAATGATGTCATGTATCCAGGCTAGCAAAAGTCAGGAAGAATACTTGAGTGTAAGGTCAGCCCAGACTCTTTCTTTGAATAAAATTGAACAATTACATCCAATTTGCTTAAATTTATCACCAAGAAAAATGTTTTGTTTAATCTTAATCTCCATTTTATTTTTCAAGCGTTTTAGAACCTACTGTATTATTACATCAGTGAAGGCCTCCAGTAAATTCAGGAAAACCCTGATAGGTAGCAGCATGCATTAAGCACACTGCCTGTTGGAAAGGATTGGTGAAGTAGGGCAGCATAACTGTGACCTACTGCATGAAACACCTCAATGTAATTTAAATAGCAAATTGCAGAGCCTTGTAAAAGGGTTAGGTTTGGGGTTTTTTTTCTTCTTGAAACAAGCAGCACTTTAGATTACTTTAGAAAATTGCATATTGAAACATTCTGTGGTTAGAGGACAGGCGTATGCTCTCTGGGCTCCAACTAGTCTGTAAATGCTTATACTGAAGTCTCCTTAATTTACATTACACAGGGCTCTTCCTCTTTCTCTCCCTTTCTCCCTCCCCTCCCCTTTCAGTACCAGGGTCAACCTTCTCCAATTATTCGTCTGCAAACCATTTCTTTCTTCAGGTTTTCCCATTTACATTACACAGATCGGTGTCTCCTTGGGTCAAGCTGCTTTAACTTCCACTGCATCTTTTTCTCACCTTTCGATGCTTTGCTCCTCTCTGCTCACACCGTCCACCCCCAGCCCTTACAGGGGCTCCAGTTGCTGTTTGGAGATGGCAAATTAGCATAAAAAGGGAAAGAAATAGAGATCATTCCTGCCTTCCTGACAAAAAACTTCTAGCCACAGCCACTGAAACACAGGTCCAGCCGAATGTGTAGGTGTTTTTCACCAATGCATTGAGCTGTGCGTTGTCCCTGCAGATATACCTTTGCTTGTAGAGGTGACAAACAGTTCACCCGCTGTTGTTTGGGTTGTATGTATGCCTTGGTGGTGGGTGTGAATGCCTGTGTGGATACTCTCAAACCCATTGATGTCTGGATCCTTTAGAGCAGCCCAGAAGTATTCGTTTGACAGACTATGAAATGGTCATTTCTGACAGTAGACCTCTATAGTCAACATCAGCTAGACTTCCATTCCTATCATTAAAAGAAAAAAAATTATATTTACTTGGTTTTGCAGGTGTATGAATCAGTGTCCAAAGAGAAAATGATGACAAATCAAAAAAAAAAAAATTCTTTAGAACCCATCTGTTCTGACTCTGTTTCTGTGATTCACAGGGTTCGATATATTAGCAGTAGTGCCCACTGCGTTTGAGAGGTCAAACAGATTTGTTGTAAATATATAACACGCACTTGCCTCTATCTGAGGGCCAGGCTGCCTGCAGCCTTTTGTGAGCAGTGACTCACACAGGAGTCGACGTGAATAAAGGGTTCGTTTTCGAGCCTGCGTGTTTAGGCAAGAAATTAAGAACAGATGGAACCTGTTACAAAAGAATTTCTGAAGTACGAGCTTTAAAAATGGTGGCATTTTTTTATTTGTTTTTTGAGAAAAAGAAAAGCTCTTACAATGTTAGTGGGATGATATGTGGTGTATGGCTAATTTGGCATCATGCAATCCGATCTAACATCAAGTTAAC
Organism: Charadrius vociferus; assembly: GCF_000708025.1. NCBI lineage: Eukaryota > Metazoa > Chordata > Aves > Charadriiformes > Charadriidae > Charadrius > Charadrius vociferus. The sequence continues at coordinate 407,737 of NW_009649320.1, read as the reverse complement.
ACTAAAGCAGCTGAATGAGCCATTCTCCAAACATGTTTCAGCTGCAAATGTTAAAGCCCCTATAATTGTTACTTTTAAGAGTGCATTAAAAAGGTTGTGAAAACTGCTCGTTGTAATGATTTCTACAACAGGATCTCTGCAAACACACAGCTGGAGGCTGTCAAACACACACCTCCCTAATAGACAGCACTGTGTGTACAATTAACACGTTAATTTATGGAGTAAACTGATCAGGGGAGACTCGAGCTTCAAAGTCAAACACTCGCCATTAAGGAAGAAGTGAAGTTACGTGGCAGGAGCCGCCTTGCTCGCTGCAGCCCTTCCCAACACAAAGGCCATGCCTGTGCTGTGGGGCCCAGCGGTGCTCCCCAGCTCCTGCACCCAGGTGTGCCCCTCTGCCGGACCCCAGTTCCAGATGGGGATAGGAAGTGAGGTGTGTTCCTGCCTTCCCCGTCTTCCCCTCCCATCCTCCCCCTGGCATTAAGGAAACCCTCAGGACACAGAGCAGACGGGCACGCTGCAACCAAATGCCCCATCTGACTGACTGGGGGGGAGGTGGGTAGCGTGTACCCTCCTGCCCGCGTGGTGCATCCAGCACGTAAATGCTGAACCAGCCAAAGACACCATGAGACTTATCACTGTAATAATTTAATACTAGGCGCACTTTGCACCTAGGCATGTGTCTGTCAGAGCAGAGGGTGGTTTTCTCGCCTGGGGTCAGGCCCCGCTCTTACATGGAACGGGAGAGAGTTTGGTGCAGACTAGGGCCCAAGGCACCCCACATTAGGCATGGAGCCACCAAAAGTCAGTCCTATTCATCGTGCTGGGACTCAGAATTAGCCAGCGGAGCAGCAACACGGTCTGACTAACCATCATCGCTTCTCAGCGCTGGAGACCCAGGTCCGAATTGAAAACCCAGAGCCTGGAAACCCCTCTTACAGCACGTCATCTAGACAGCCTCTCCTTTTTTCTTTGATATATATGAGGATTTGGGCTCCTTTTGTATTATAAACCTGTTAATTAGAACATTCACAAGGAAATGGGTGACCCATGTTGAAGTCTTAACCAGAGGTATTCAGATTCATCTTTATAGCAAGGTTTGCTCTACCCGTTTTGTCGAATGCTGTTTCAGAGATGACCACTCTACTTTGTCTTTCCTTTGCTCTCAGCCTTCCCAGCCCCACCTAATTTTCAGTAACTCTGATGCCCTCCCCAGGCACGCTTCTGTGCACCTGCAATTACCCCTGCTCTTGGAGTCACAGCCTCTTCTGTGTTCTCCTTCTGGGTGTCTCCCATCAGGAGACAAGTACTATGATTTTCAAGCCCAAAATGAGTTGTTGGGTTTTTCATTCTGTTTTCTTAGTCCAATGCCAGCTCTCTTCTTTTTCTTTCCACTGTTGACAACTCTAACTCCTTAGAGGAGAAAGAATTGTTCTCAGAAGTATCCTGTACTTCCCCGCCACACACCTTCCCTTCACTAGAGGTAAACGCAGTGGGTATCAGCAGGGTATATAGAACACCAAGGGCTAAGCAGATCAACAGGGCAGTGAGGAAAAAATATGGCCTGCCAGAAGGAAGAGAAGCTCAGGTTTGGGTAACCAAAGAAGCAGTCCTTAACACTACTGGCTCTTCAGAGAGTATTAGTTGACTCGTCTGGCCAACAGTTGTTTGTGTGGTTGGTCATTAGATTCATGTTTGAGGTCAAAATAAGAGTATTGCTGAGGGAGATTCAGGTACTTGGAGATTAGAGGTTTAGGAGCTTTGCTTTCTTATTTCCTTTCTTCTGCCACAGCCACAATTGACACAGGCCAGGTGTGGCCTCCATGACTGCTTTCTTTTATTGTTTTGGGTGTTGTGGTTTTTTTTTTTTTTTTTTTAAGTAGAACCCATACCTGGGAACTCTGACAGTCCTGGCCATAGGTTTTCACTTCTGTGAGTCATCTGCCTCCCCTTGCTGCTGTTGACTCCTTGTGGGGGCAAAAGGAATTTGGCCATTTGCTCACAGTTTATGAATCTACTGAGTTTCTGGGCACTTGTAAATTCCAGACAAGTGTTCACATGCCTATATAAACTTGCTTAATATCTCACATTGATACTGGGTACATTGAGCTTGCTGAGCATGCAGAGATACGTTTCACAGTGACAACACAGGAAATCAGGTGTGTCTTGGGTGTACTTGAATTCTTTATGTACAAAACTGTGTATAAATCCTTAGTAGACAGATGAACTTAATGCACAAGTCTACCAGTTTTGTGTTTCATACAGCACCTATAGATTCACAAGAATCTATATCCACCAGCAAGAAAACTATCTGCTTAAAGCAAAGCAGAACTTTTTAATGCCATTTGGGGATCTCAGATCTGAAATCAATTCCACCTTCTGTCCTACTTTGCTTCATGCCTAAAAGACCTTTTCCTGCAATGTCTAGCATATTCACCACTACCTTTTGCTAAATAACTTAACAAGGGGTCTGTTAATTAATTCTCTTTGTAATCCATCTTTCCACTCTTTGACCAGTATTTTTTTTGGTGCCCTAGAAATGCGCCTGCCACTAGACCTCTGGTCCAACACACTCATTTTACAAAATTTCTGCTGCTGCTAAAATGGCAGGCACACAGTCACTGATTACTCTGCCCAGAGCATCAGCGGTGTCTTGCCTCTTCAAACGACAGCAGCAGGAGGATTCAATCAGGGAGCGTGTGACTTTTCAGGAGGGAAAGCCAGCCGGCAAGAGCAAGAAGCTTCTGGCCTCTCTGAAAGGCATGGAGAGAAGGGGCAGGAGGCTCTGCAGGAGCAGGCAGACGTAGGAACCAGACTCAGCCTATCTGCCAAGTCTCCCACTTTGAACATTTGAAATGTTGGCAGGTATGCAGCCAGAGCATGGTTTCAAGAGCACTTGTAACACCCTGGTCTTCTCTCACACCTCTGATGTTCACTGACAGCTCTCATTAAATTAATCCCTATAAAGCAGTGGGGATTTGAACAATTTTGCCACTCTCTCAGAAGGTGTTACACCACTACTTCACCACCATTGAGAAGCCTGGCCACCCAGTCTCCTGTCCCAGAAAAAGCAAGTATTTGAAAAAAATCCCATCAACAGAATTCTAGGAAAAACAGAGCTGCCCAGGGAAGTCTAACCAACAGTTAACTCACATGGACTCAAAATAAACAGAGACCTACAAGAAGACATCATAAAATTAACATTTTCATGGAAACTGAGGGAGACGTTCTTATAAAAATCAAAACAGTTACAGCTATGGGATATATCAATGTATTTAGAAAGAAAGTTTTCAATACAGTGATTTAAAGCTTTGTAGTTGAATTCTGGATTTTAAGTTTCTCACAGGTAATGTTTAGATGTGCACAGCCAGCTGTCATTTGGACTGGACCCTTAGGCTGTCGGTGGGCATAAACGATGAACATGTTGCCTTGGTTAAACCATTTCTGCCTCCAGACAGAAATAAAAATCTATTTACCGCCATTTTCAAGCTAAAAATGTTTAGATTCTGCCTCAACTCCAAAAATTACTTCATAAAAGTATTTTCTGCCAAGAGATCATGAGGTAAAATTAATGACATTAAATTCTTTTCCTGTCTTCTCCTTTTGCCTCTGTAATGCCAAACTGTCCTTCCCTATAATACACATCATCAAAAAACCAGCTAGAAATAGACCTGTGAGAGCCCTGCTATGATAAGCTGATGAGACACAAGGGATTCTGGAGAGTATGACTCGTTGCAGTGATGGCAATAAGATCCTATGTTCACCCTGCCAGCATCTTTTGCTGGAATACCTAACCACTTTATTTTACACAGTAAGGCTCAGTCACATCTGAGAAGTCTTATTAGCCACCAGGAACTAATCAAAAATAGCCTGAAAGTGTAATATTCTCTGTCCAAGAACATGACCCCTTCAGACAAGTTGTCATGGAACATGGAACATGGACAACTCACCAAATAAACTTCTGTGCTGCTGACCCCTGGAAAGCCAGACATAATAGAGAACACATGCGGGCCATCCTTGTGGATACCGAAGACAATTTTTATAACTAACCAAAGAGAAAACCTCGTTTTCAAGGATGCTTTTTACTATAGACTATGTCCTATTTAGAAACCTTGCTTAGGGGCTTAGGTATTTTTTCTATGTTTGATGCTTAGCACAGGACCCCACATGCAGATATCTTAGCCTTTAGCTGTTATCTGATCTATACCCAGAATTTGGATTCACCACATAAAGAGAGAAAAATTGCTTCACTTCACTGGGTTCACATCTTAGAGCAGAACTTTTCCATTTGTCAACTTCTCAAAAGTTTTCGTTGCACAGAATAACTAGAATTCAAATCTTTCTTCCTCAGTAAAGGAGGAATACTGTTATTTGAGGTTATTTTTAATTCTTAGTAGATCTGAGGAGCTTAAGTATAAAAAATGTAGATTGGGCAGAGTTAACCTACGTAGACTGTAGTTAAGCTGTAACTGGATTTTGGGGGTTAAATTTTACATATTTCACACAGTCCAGGCAGAGGTACTCAGTAAGCCTCTGTCAACAATAAACATGTTTTGCTGATTGTAAAATTCAGGTTGGAGAATTTTCATTAGATTTGTGCATTTTATTTTTGGCCCAAAACAAAGCAAGACCAAAATACTTTCTCACATGAGGAGAAACCTGTTTAAACCATCTCAGCCAAACCACTACAGTTAGAGGTGAAATATAGCCCACAATTCCAAAATCCATACTCCATGAATTATATGTAGTGTAAAGTATTATTAATTGCTAGTTATTAGCCTGTAGCTTCTTAAGGTGGGTATGATCCTAACGAAAGGTTTTTTATTTTCTTTGTGTTTGAACCCTATAGTTGCTGCATGGTGGAGCAAGCACTGAAACATATGAGAGATATTAATCATGTTAATATTGATTCCCATTTAGCTAGAAGAAAGAATGTCAAAAATTTGGTAATCTTGTATCTCTGACTACCAAGCAATGACAAAATCATCAGGGGATTAAGTGCAAAAGCTCATTAGAAAAGTAAAGGGACAAAGGCATGTGTGTTGGAATAAGTGTTAAGCAACTCAAAGGAGTTTATTAAACACTTCCGTGGATGCTGTTTCAAACCAAAAAGCCTGGACCATTTTTAACCCTTACTCACCCAGTCATGTATGTATTTGCATCAGAAAGTAACTGAGAGCAAGGCTCCCTAACTGTGTGTTTAGTTTAAACTTCTGAACCTAACAAAATATCTGAATAAATAAGAGAAAAATTAATGTTTTATCCCATGTGGATAATGGCTTTCTGGACAGGCTGAAATGACTGCCAGCAATTTTAGGGGGCCCTGTCATCCTTTAGACACCCCCACTTCGGACCACATGACATTTCTTTTTCTTTTTCTTTTTTTTTTTTTTTATTTGGAAACGATCACCATGATGGAAAGCCATCTATTCTCCACTTGCTTTGCAGTGCTGGCATGACATTTCAGCTGTGTGTAGCTTATCAACCTGAACATTACCACAATTGGGAGTGAAAAACCCAGCAAAGCTTTTTAAGTTGCCGAAACGGCAACTGGAGGGAAAGGCTGTTGTCACAGAACAGAATTGTGCTAGGTTTTTAGTGGTCACCTGCTACAGAGCAAGTTCTTCCTCTCAAACTGTCCTGGAGACACCTGTGCCTCCTTGCACTGGAATTTACCAAGGGATTCAGGGCAGGAAAGCTGGCCGAGACAGGAAGCACTTTCGCCTAACCAATTTACTGTTGTACTGAAGTTGCTTTTTGCCAACCCGGTATCAAAGAGATTTTTAATTTTTTTTATTGCTGGCACCCTCAGACCGATCAGTGCAATCACAATTACTTTGACAGGCATGCTGGAATTGGAGTAGGCAGAAAATGGCCTTAATGGGAATCTTTTACAAAGCAGCTGTTGGAGTGTGGTAACAAGACTCTGAATAAATGGCAGCTACATAACTTCCCCTAATCAGATTGGAGCAATCAGCTTGAAAAATTTTCCCATATGTTGAAGAGTGGAGCTCAGGCCTAGGGTTATGGCAAGGACACAGGCCATGGTAAGGTTACAAAGTCTGGCTACAATTAAACACTCACTGCAGAAATTGTGATGATGCTTCGGGGAGCTATTGCACTTTAGCCATTTGTAATTGCACATTCGGAAATTACTCACTCCAAAATTACTCGGGGCCCAGTTACACAGTTTACAAACATATGTTCTCAGAGAGAGGGAAAAACATTATCCTTCCAATGGGCACCATTTATAGATTTGTTTATGGTTATTAATGAAATGTAACTCTGTGAGATTGTTTATTAATAGTTGTGTGCGATTTTTGGAGGCTCTGTTTATCATTAATTTAATGATTAAGGCACATTTCTGCCTAGCAGGGGCAAATCTGCAATTCTTGCAGTCTGTTAATGCCCTGGTTTAATGCCTCTCCTGTCAGCACTCATTGACTAATCTGGCCAGAGCATTTCTCCTTAGTAGAGGTATTTCTTCCTAATTCTTTACAGACTAGACTGTGCTTCTGTGGCTCACATTATCTATGGCAGGATATGTGGGCTGGCACCTGATCTGTGTATCAGCGCTGCCACTTCAGATATATTTTAGGGCTGATAAAGTGTGAAAGTTATGTAGAAAATTAGCATTGCACAAGCTTTGTAATTACACAGCTTTTTATGAATTTAATAAAAAAAGACAAGGCCTTCAGGGTGTCTCTTTTTTCTAGTAGCTAATGCAAGGAAATTTTCCATTGTGTTCCAAAGCCTATCCTTCCTGCGTTTCCCGAGCCTGGGAAACGGACAGTGAGCCCAATGTGCTTCGCAGGTCTAGAGAACAAGACGTACTGGTGACTGACAGCACTAATGATCTTTCCACTTATTGCACGTGAAAGGAGAAGCGTAGGGCGCCAAGTATGTTCATTTGTGTGAAGGGGGATGACCAGTGAACCAACAGGAGGAGGTAAGCATCATTTTAGAAAGTACAATTGGCGCACTTTTCAAATGCACCTGGTTCGCACACAGCTTCAGCAAGACAGAGAGGTGTAGTGCTTGGTACGCTCTTCGGAGACTTTTCTCTGTACAGTAAGACCTCCAATAGTTTCCAAACAAATTTTTGTACAAAGAATCCAGCATAATACTCTATATCTGATGGGAGGCTCGAGAAGAGAGACAATTTTTCCAGTGCTGTGGGCCACTGTTAAGATCTGCAGTGTTGTCTGATGACAGAATCTGAATGCAAAAGCATGCTGTATCATTTGCTTTAAACAGAGTGGATATGATTCCCCATGGGTTTATTTATTTATGTTAACTTCTAACCAAGGTGCAAAGTTATGTAACTCGGGGAGGAATTTGGAAAACATTTGCCCTCACGTAGGTGACTGAAGTTAAATGAGTGATCTTCCTCATCTCCTTACAGAGTTGGGAAACAGGAGTGGTCTCTGAGAAGGTAGCTTAAACTTGTTGCTCTGAAAGACATGGTTTGGCATCGGAGCACATTTGAAGCTGGAATGACACCTCACAGCGTATATGCTTTCCCATGAGCAAAGGGGTTCCCTGTGATCATCTGTTTCTGTCTTGCTCCATGTGTAAAAAACCTTGCTCTTGCCCTTACAAGTGTTCTGCCAAATGACATAAACTAATGTAGGCGCCTGCTTTAGGATTTAGGATGTTTCAGCTCCCCCTTTCTGCATCTGTTCTACAGCAAGTAGAATTAAATCTTTTAAATTCTGTGAATATGAATTAGTTAAGATTCTGTTCACAATGTGTTTGAATTCACTCATCAGGCCAAATGTTTGGGTTTAGCTTTTTCTTTTTTTTTTTTTTCTCACAAGAATCTTTCAAAAGAATTTCACACTTCTTTTATGCAATAAGAAGAAGTTCTAGCTTGCTTGTGTTTCCTCACATGAGAGATTGGGGTTTTTTTGTCTCCTTCTCAGTCTATGGGCTGAGATACAGTAGGTGGGCAAGATGCCATTAAAAAGCCCTTCTCTTAACAAGGTATTGATACCTATTGCTACACTTTTTATTGGAGACCAAAACTACTAGCTTTGCCTTTCAGCTTCATGTGGAAGTACGTGTTGGGTGACAGAGGATTGTTCATCCCATTTCTTGTGAAAACAGTAAAGTGCACCGTACTTTATCCTTTCATAGGTGCATAAAAAGCTAATGTGAAAAAGTCTTTTTCTTTTGGGAAGAATTAAAAAGAGCGCTGCCAAAAATATATTTTTAATTGAAAATCTTAAACCAGATAATTATTGAGTTTGTTTTCTTTACAGTCTATCTTTCTTTCCATTTACTATTGTGAAAATGATATGAAGACAAATTAATTCCGATTTCTCCAAAGTATCTTAACTCTCTGTTTGGTGAGAAAATTCAAACAAAAAGGATATTTGTATTTTTCAACTGCACTTATTTAATTTTCACCCCATTCTGATGCTAACACAAAAAAAAAAAAAGGGTGGCAAAAATTGCGAACACTTTAGTGTGGACAGCTTTCTGGCTCAGAAGCCATTTCCAGGACACGTTGAGCACACAGAGCACTGCCGATGGCTTCTGGAGCCAGGCAGCTGTCTACACTAGGGCTCACTCTCCTGTTAATACCAGGCTAGCAGAATCAGTGCCTCTTCAGATTTTAATCAAACTACCTGAAATGTTGCTGAATACTGTGTGAGCTGGGGGACAGAAGGACTTAAATTGTTTTCAGCACTGTTCAGCCGCAGTCACTGTTGACACTGGTCGTCAGCAGCGAGTACTTTTCCTAGGGTACATGAGGCCATAATGTCCTCACAGCTTGAAAATCATTCATTCTCACAACGCCCACACATTCTTCTTCATGTGGTACGTTTTCTTGGGAAGAAAAAAAAAAGGAGATAGACCAAATAAAACAGATTCTTGCATTAAAAAAACATGGCTATTCACAGGGGTTATAGAAATGTACTCATTTGTAAATTGGTTGTGAAGATTTGAAAGCTTAAAGAGACAGACACAGTCTGTGGTTGTAGGACATATGGATTTTTTTTCTCCCTCCTAGAGAAAAGAAAACATTAATTTTCAGCTTAAAAATTGTTTTTGGAACTAAGCTGCAATTGTGCATATTCATTGAATGCAAGCCGAAGGAGGGTGGAATAGTAGGCTGTCACCTGAGAGCCCCAAATGTAAATGAAAGACTCTTAGAAAGAAAGCATAGCTATCCATCCTACTATCCATCACTGAAGTGTTAAGGTTAAAAATGTATCCCCCTTGGTACCACATCTAGTATTTGTGTAATGTGAGGAAAGTGCAGAGTTAGACCATAACCTGATTCTCCGGTACTTACCCACACAAAGCTTTTCAACACCCTGGCTATGTGCCAGCAGTAGAAAACGGGGCTATTTCTAGCTGAACAGGGCATATTGAGTGACATAAGCAGAGACACACATGCGGGTGCACGGGCTGTTCTCTTCTTGGGATCATTCCTTCTTTGGAGCTACCTTCCCCTCTGGCTCTGCCCAGCCATTAGGTTCTCTGACCAGCTGCCAAGTGCCTCCCAGCTCATCCACCTAGATCTCCCAGGGTCCTTTAGCTGAGCCACTGGTCTGTATGGGCATTCGGCATGGACAGAGGGAAGGTAGAGCTGCCACCCATCTTGCTCATGGATTTCACACAGCACCTGGTCACAGCAGGGGCAGTGACTCTGCAGATGCACTTGGCAGCTCTGTCGTTTCAGTGAAACCTGAAAACTGTGAAAGACCAGAAGTGAACTTCAAGGTAGTCACTGCATGAAGGGCAGTGACTTCTGTTTGCACAGGCATTAAGAACATGCAAGTTTATTGTATAAGACACTAGTAATGGTTTGAATAGCTCATATCAAATGTAATATAAGCTGTCTGGAGAGAGAGAGAGAGAAAAAGGAAGGAAGGAAGGAAGGAAGGAAGACAGGGAGGGAGGAAGGGAGGGAAAAAGAGAGAAAGAAAGAAAGAAAGAAAGAGAGAGAGAAAAAGAGAGAGAGAGAGAAAGAGAAAGGAAGAAAGAAAAGACAGAAAAGAAAGGAAGAAAGGAAGAAAGAAAGAAAGACTGAGGAATTTCTGGCAGAGTTAATAGCGAGAAAATTTACAACTGGTTAAAATTCCACAGGTTCAACTCCAGTGCTGCTGAATGTGTTAAAACTAGTGGGAGCCACAACCACAGTTTTCATTAAACCTATTGGAAAAGCAAAGCAAAGCAAAATGGTGGTAAAAATAGCTACATTCATAGACGTCTTGTCTACCCTGTGGCTCCCACCAGTGGGAATTTTTTTCTTATTTGCACACTTCCGCAAATCAAATCAGGCCTATAGGCATGGTCCTGAAGTATTTTACAACCATGTTAGGAGGGCCAACCACTTCTTAGAATGGTACATTTCCATAGTTTAGACAAGGCTTAAGGAATTGAGCAAGCAAGGAAAATGAATCCCTGGTCGATCATAATACTTTCTGAAATGGTACCAAAGAGTTTTGTCTGGTCTGTTGTATTCCTTACTTTTTTTTCCAACTGGTTCAAGGGAACCTTTGGCTGCAGGAGATTCATCCATATTTCTTTATATGCTCCAACTTAGCGTGACTCAGTTTAGAATTTTACCTGAGTAAAACCTGCAGGAACAGGCTTTACCATTACAACAGTCCCAGCTCCTACTGCCATCACATTTAAAAAGCAGAAGATTAAAAATGCATAGGCATCTTAGTTTTTCATCCATAGATCCTGCCACTCTGGGGAGATCTTGACAACCAAACATAGAGAAAGTTGCAGTGACTATAGGTCAGGAAATCTGGTGGTTAACGATCCTGGAACAAAATACCTTCCCCAACCTGCACAACTCCCTACATTTCTTAAAGGAAAATCTGCAGCTCTATTTGCCTGATTTCCACTTACACAAAGGTAAAATGCTATTCACTGCTTCAGATGACATTAATAACTTGATGGCCAGTGCATAAAACATTTATTCCAATTGTGCCAATTTTTGAGAAACAGAAGTTGAAACTGCTTTCTCTTTTACAGCAATAGGAAAGGATGTTGAATAGGGATTTTTCTACTAAGTTGTCCAGAGTCTTTAACATGTTAGTGTACCCAGTCTGTTTATATAATGTACTGAGCTATATTTCCCCTGGTGTCTTCATCAAATGTCAGATTAGTTCTGTGCTGTGTAACTGCAGAGGGAAAAGAGAGATTAAGAAGCAAAATCTGTCCACTAAACAAAGCTGGTTACCTCTACTTACACGTAAAGTTCATCTGCTTCAAACACCATCGTATCTCAACTGCCCGAGTAGTGCACTATTTGGATCCTCCCACTGAAGTGAAAAGCTGTTGCTCCTTTCACAAGGAGAGTTTCTCAGTGGAGTCTTACTTCATTACTCCTATTGTCTTGGGTTTTTTTTTTTCATAAGAATAACAACCTGGATCAATGTTACTTTGGAAAACATTACAAATTTCATGAAGATGAATGATGTAGGCAAGTCTCGCAACACAAACTGTGATCTTATCATTGGCAGCACAAGGGAGGTTTTGTGGTTGGTAGTAGGAGCTGCAGTAGAGTTTTTGGCACCTGGACAATACACATACACTCCTCTCATGTGTCTGCCCTCCAGCCCTCTTTCAGTCACAGGGCTTTTCTCAGCTGGGGCAACCACCAGGCTTACAGACCTCTGTCCTGGGTGGAAGGAGTAAGATCTTTACCTCTGTCTCAGGGAGGTCCTTGGTGAAGGTAAAGCATGAGTAGCTCAAGTGAGAACAGACTATAAAGGTGCAGTGTCCCAGGTGAAGGAAATCTGTGTAGCTCCACCAACGCATAAATAGAGCCACATGCATAAATACAAGCTGGTGATGAGCCCTCAGCAGTGCTCTGTGGTCCTGTGCTGTCCACCACATAGGCTTTCACTCTTCTTCCACCTCCTCCCAGAACAGAACTCATCTGCCAGTTGAATACATACTTTTTTCCCCCTTTAAAATCCTGGTTTTTCTCCTCACTTCAGAGCAGTAATAACTTCAAAGGATTTACACAAGAGACACCAATGATACGCTCTGGTTGAAGCTGCTGACTTCAGCAAAGACACTGAAGGTCTTAGGGCTTAAGTTCTCTCTGCTAATATATTAATGATAATTCAATATTTACAGCATGAGAGTTTGAGCTTCTTTTTTTTTTTTAAGGAAAACAACACATACTTATATTGTTCTCCAAAGGCTCACCTCAAAATATTTCAAGGCTGATTACAGCTATGTGTTGTCAATATAACTCTGCAAGTAATTTTTGTAATGTTTTATCACTGGTAGGAGAAAGGGCCAAATTCTGCTTGCTCTGTGGCAGCTAATGCTCTTCTTGAAGTTAGCAGAACTATTCATTTGAGCCCAGGGAGAAGGTTTTGTTCCCCAGACGTGACATGTTAAAGATTAGCACAACTCAAAGGATTGCAAGTAGGCAAAACAGCTCCTTCGTAAACCGTGTGCCTGCAGGAATGTTTGAGCTAACTGAGCCCTCCAGAAAAATGTGCATTGAGATGCCCGGCAGTGGGAGCACTCGCTGCCCTCCCATTACCCACAGAGGCCATGTGACACAGAGGCAGCAGTGTACATTCCACCACATTGCCCACAAGTGCGGCGCAGTAGCTGTAGAGGAAAAAATTTATTTCCTGTCCCTTTGGTTGACAGCCTTTCACTCACAGCTGCCAGCAATAACTGGAAGTGTTATGGCGATTTTACTCATGACTCCACAGTCAAAGTGAGTATCAGTTGGCATGAACTCACATAGTCACCTATCATCACCACATAATCCCCTTTTTTGTGATAATAATAAGCAAAGACTTGACAAGTGAGGAAGGAGGCTCCAGAAATAAGAGAGTTGGAGAAGCACTCAGAAGGTCCTTACTCCATCATCATTTGTCTGGGTGACATTGCCTAGCCTGAAGTACCTAGGGACATCAGAGGAAAGGCTACCCGAGACTACATTTCTACCAAAGGACAGTTGCATTACTAGCTTAAATGCCTCAGTGAAGCACCTAAAAAAGGTGAAATAAATTCAGACCTTAGTATGCATAAACAATTCTCCCTTACTCACTGTTTGTTCCTCATACTTAAAATATAGAGAATAAAACTTTGCCACCTCAATGGGGGAATTTGTGTATACCTACAGGAAGGGTGGTGACATGTTTAGGTATTGCAGCAACAGAGGCAGCATGAGCACCTGAAATTCAGGAGTACAATTAAGTGGGTATTTATCTTTACACAACCCTGTTGCCATCAGCAGCAAAGTGGAAGAGAATGATTAGGTCACCCTTTTTTTAATTTACATTTTAATTCAGGCTTGCTTTTTTTTTTTTCCCCCTGACAGTGAGCTTTCTTTTCCCCTTTGCTTTCAAAGCTTCCTTAAGACAATAGGAATGTCACAGATCACACTGGGCAGAATTCAAATTGAGGTCTATGAGATGCTGCGAGCGACATTTAAACTTTGATCATCAGCTTGTCCAACTTCCTCTGTTATTCTTGATTTCACAGTGGGTGAAAAGAAAGTAGCCTGAGCAAAAAGTGCTTTGTGTAAAATATTTCACAAAACTCCATGTACAATGACTTTCCTATGCTAACTTTGTTCCTGACCACACAATGTATGCTCTGCTGACAGACATTTCTGATATTTGGGAGAAAGAGGCTCCTTGCAAAAGGCTTATGTTAGAATTCCATGTTTGGGAGCTAATTACTAGTCATAGGTTAATAATTCATAACAAAAATCATATTTGCTGAATATACCTATCTGTTCATGGATTGTTTCTGAACAAACTGATTTTGTCAAATGTATTAATTATTTAAGAAAGCATTAATTATTCTGCAAGTTCTTGATCAGCATGTAAATTATGTCCTGTTCATCTATACCTAATTCTCAATATATTTGGAGGTGTGAAATTGGGGTTACATGGTATACATTCCTGTATCCTGGCTAGATGAGAATCAGCTTACTTAAGCAAAGACTTGCAATTACCAGTTTCTCTCTCCTTCTGCAAATATTCTGTAGTCTGTCTACATATATATTTGCTAAATAACCACCAAAAGCAATTACAAAAAGGTACGAGCTTAATTGAACCTTGCCCAGCCCAGAAGACTGCACTTTTTTGATTACTGCAGAACTGAACGATGGATCGTAACATAAAGCCTATAAAGAGAAAGGAGATAGTACCTAGTCAATATAAGTCAGAGGACAGCAAATACTGTTTTGATATGCTTATGAATTTCACCACAGGGAGAAAAAACAGGCAGAAAAGCTTTTTTATTTTCATCTTCATTTTTTTGTGGTCTTGTCAAGATTTACTTACAGCTCTGGCAAAATGAATTATAAACACACTTCACCCTTGTACTATTTGATATATAACTTTAAAACATTGGCCCTGGTTTCTTACAAATGTACGAAGGGAAGTATTTTCCAATGCAGACATTCTATGATGTTCATATAACCATCCAAAATCCAAGTTTCTGAACAGGAATCTGAAAGCGAAAGTCCAAGGTTTCCATAGCATAAAGATCTTTAAACTATGCTTAATATTAACATTTTAAAGAATCCCTGGTTACTTATGTATCAATATTGAGGAATGCACCAATGAGCTTTTCTGAAATTGGAATAAGTATGAGACACTCACAATATGAGCAAGATATTGCCCAGGGAAATTTTACTTAAATGAAGATGACATGAAAATGTCCTTTTTTCATTAAAAGGAATTACCTATGTCATAAGAAAAACGCGTGCTTTTGTGTTGAGCAGCTTCCTGATGTTATCCGTACAATAGACAAACCTACATTTTGCTTGCTTAAAGAGAACAGATAATTCTTCCTTTTGGCTCATTTATGTACCATGAATCATATCATATTTGCTATACAGAGTTATACAGTTCAGGGAAGGGGCAGACAGTGAGACGAGAGGAGCAGGAAATGATCCAAATAATCATTAGTTAGTTCCCAGGTGGAGAAATCAGAAATGCAAAAGTATCAGTTGCATAAGCTAAAATCTGTAGACCAAATAGCGCCAGAGAACTCCTGCTGTTTCATGAAAAGCTAGCAGACCCTGTGGACATAGAGCTATCAACACTTACGGCTATGTCCTTTGCAAACACTTAACCACCTACAATTCTACAAAAAAATGGTAAAGGTAAGCAAGCACACGTATCATACAGCCCAGATGTATTTGCCTATAAATCACGCTTTTCTAGAGGAAAAGATCTAAGTACCTCATCAAAGTGCTGTTAGCATAGAAGAGCCTAGAACACTGTAAGACAGAGTCATCCTCACCTTTAGGGATGAGTTGTAGGTAATGTAAGTAGAAAAGGCCACAGCTAAAAGGTGTTCAGCACTGTTTTCAGTGCATATTATTGGCAAACGTAAAACGTTTGTAGCTAAATTATTTATTTTTCTGTGTTTGCCTGATTTTGAAATCACTGTTGAGATGCAGCATTAATGGGTTTGAGCACATGAGTGAGCAGTGATAAGTAGCAAGATTTAGAGCTTGCACAGTTTGCCACAGAGAAAATGGAGAACATGGAACCACAAGCCCCTAAACTGCCTAACACCTGAGCGAATTAAATCTGTGTCTGCAAGAAGATTCACTTGTTGCACTCTACTGCAGTGGTGAAGGAGCTTTTATGAACTGGATAGGAAGAGAGATATTTTTTTCTGGCTAAAGAGAGCTAAGAGGATTCTAGGGTCAAATCAGCTGAAAGGATGCTCAACTAAATTAAAGAGCTTAGGATGACAAAAGGGACATATATTCCAATGCTGCACATCACACAAAAAGAAAGATACCCACAAAATGAAACGAGAAGAAAGTTTTCAGTTACTACATGGCAGCATTTGTTCGCAAGCTGGAGGAGCTTGAGGTTCTCTTTGCTGAGGAGAAATACACTGCAACTAATGGGGGCATGGGGGAGAGACCTAGGTTAAAAACAACTTCCATTCTTTTCTAGTTATTCCCAACAGAGAAGTGCAATCTTTTGGATGTGTGTGGGACCACTGGCCTAATAAATCTTGGGAGTAGAAGGCAGTATGGGCCAGGCCTCTTGATGACCAATCTAAAGAGAATACGGAATTAATTACTCGGCAATATGCGGAAAGAAAAACTGGATTGTTAAAGGGCTTTTGAGTTTAGGAGGCAGATGCTGAAGGATACACACAGCTAGTAGTAAAACAATGTTAAAGCTTCCAAAAGATATTGATGATAATGATCTGTCACAAACATTGCATCAGCATGAAGTCATTGCACATTAAACTTCATTCTAGTGGTTAAAGGTGGATTAATCACCAAGCTGAAAGGTGGTGGTCACCCAGGTCTCTGATAAAGGTTAGCTTCTTAAATCTGACAAACATTATGATGATTCTGAAAATCTTAAAAATTATGGAAATGATGCAAGAAGAGAAACGTTCACAAGGTCTGTAAATGAAAATTCAAAGTTCTCAAATACAGTTTATTAGTTTACCAGAAAACTTGTATTCCATCTTCAAGACAGAGGTCAGTTCTGTGTAAAAGTTCATCCTGACCCAGGATTGACAGTAACTTTACTCAATATTTATATATAAATGCATATAACATACCGAGTATATATATGTATGTATAATTACTTTGTGTTGTATATGGAATACATGTTTTCTGTCAAAGTATTTTATATTTCTAATGAAGTGTGTAAAATAAATAGTATAAGGTCATGTACTTAGGGACTAATAGCAAGAATTTCTGCTACGGGCTAATCAGTTTCAAATAAGAGGGAAGGAGAGAGATCCAGGTATGCTAATAAGACTGCAGTAAGATGTTTTTCCATCGGTTTGTTTCCCTTTGCCTCCAGACCATTCTGTAATGCAAAACCCCAGGGGCACTGCAGTATAAGCAATTTTGCTAGTTCATATAGAAGGACAGCTGGAGACAACCCAGATTCAGAGGTGCCAAGATACGCTGTTCTTGATCTCCCTCATCCCCCTAAAATGAACATAAGAAGAGAAGAGTTGCCCGACTGGGCAGGACGGGTGGTCCATCCAGTCTGGCCCTCTGCCTGCAGAAACAGCAATGAGAATGTAACACATGAGCCTGACCCTTCATGGCAGACCTTTTCCCTTGCACTATCCCAGCTTCTGCAGTCACTGGTTTAGGGTTATTAGAGGCTATCTCCCCCTCTAGTCCTTTTGGCATCTGTTGGTAGACCTACTGATCATAACTTTGTCTCTATCTCAGTCTGCTGGTGCTGCTTGCCTTCACACCCTCCGTGGGAGAAAGGTACAGGAGTTCACTATGTGTTTGGTGAAGGAGCGCTTGCTTTTAAACTAATCTCCCTCTTGCTTCACTAAGTGCTCCCCAGTTACAGTATTTCAGGATGTGGTCAATAACAGCTCTGTATTCAGCTTACCCAGCACCCTCCTGATTCCGTCACACTTATTCTTTCTCCCCTGCAGCATGTATTGTCTCAAAAAAAAAAAAAAAAAAAGAAAAAGGATCCCAACCTTTGTAGTCTCCCTTTGGAAGGTAGCTTCTCCATCGCATGGATCCTCTTCACTGCTTCTCTCCTGTATCACCTCCAACTCCATGAAGTCCTGTCCTGAGACCCAGAGGCAGGACTGCACACACAGCACTATCCCAGCTTAGTACACTGGCAAGATGTTGTCATCTGCTTTGTTTTCAGAGCTTTTCCTGATAACGCCCAATGCCGCTGCCATTTTGTCTGCCGCTACACATTGAGATGACAGCTTTGGAAACTGGACAGCAATGACTCCAAGGTCTCTTTCCTGAGCTGTGACTACCAGCTCTCAGTTCAGCATCATATAGACACAGATCAAATTGCTGTTCCCCAGGTTCACCACTAAAATATATATTTTATACTCAAGTTCTTCTGCCACCTTTTAACCAATTGTTCACCTTTTTGAAGTCTCCTTGGTCCCTGCTGAATAAAACTAGCGCTAGCACTGATCCCTATGGGAGCCTACTAGTGACATTTCTAAACCCTGAAAAAAGACCTGGTGTTTGATGAGATTTAAGTCCATAAAAGGACTTTTCTTACAAAGACTTGATCTATCTTGTCTTCAGTGGTACCTTTTCTGTGTTGTTTACAGGTTATTTCATGAACAAGCTAGGGAAATATCACTGATGAAACAGTTATTAGATGGGAAACTTTACAGCAAGAGTAGTTATAAATTGCCTACTGTGAAATGGGAGATTCTGAAGGTGTTTGTCTGGAATCTGGTACTGGTCAATATTTTTATTAATGACTTCAATAAAAGAATAGGAAATGTATTCATTGAGTCTTCAGATTAAGCCATCTAGATAGGAATGTAACATGTTGGAGGTCACAGTTAGAGTTATAAAATTGATACATTGAAGAAGTGTCCAGGAAAAAAATATCAATGCGTGATTCCATAAAGAAAACTACAGAGTTCTGCCCCTGTACAGCAATAATCAAATGGTAGATGGAGAATGATCTGTGATTTTAGTGTATTATAAAATGAGAAAACCTCAAATTTTAAACATAAACTCTTAATAAATTTGAGTGAGTGTTAAGAAGGCAACTAACTACTTGAGTAATCAGATTCTAAGTCAGTTTCCCACATGGAAAAATGAGACAAAAAATAACCTTCTATTATTCATTTAACCTGTCTACCTCAGTTGACTCAATAGTTAAAATGGAGATAGCAATATTAACTTAGCTCATCAGAATATCATGTGGTTTAATTATGTAAATTGTTTAACACAACTTGATCAAGAATATTTCTAAGTATTTTGACCTATTGTACAGTGTGATATATAGATGTATATTTATCTATGTTATGTAGTGTTACAGTTCTGTGGCCACCTGTCATAACTCTCAGTTTGATGGCGCAGCTCACTCCTGATGTGCTGTGTAGACTCCTTGTCTCAGTGCCTGTTTTAAATTTCTTCTAAAACAGAGGTCCTTTCTTATTGTAGTTTTTTTACTTACTGCACCTTTTTCCTTCACTACAAAGAAGTAGAGATAGAATGCAGCTTCTTCATTGTATGCTATGTAGTTTTTCTGAGGCGCTGGGTCTGATTTTGACATCTCTTCCACTTCCGAGTGATCTCTCAACTAAACGATAAACAGGGCTTTAAATCTGAACATATGAATTAGCCACAGGGATTTTAAATAGACTTTTTGACCTACGACTGTAAAATTCTATGTATTGTTATACACCTCTCTGTGGGACCGTTTGATCACTTTATTATTTATAGATTAAAGAACATTGTTGCTAATTAATACTGTTCTAATTGTTGGCAGTGTATACGTGCTTGCTTTGATGTTTTTTTGATCCTGTATTTTGGGGATTTCACTTACTACTTTTTTTTGGATGATTTGGGATTTTGGAACCTGTATTTTCAAGCCCTTGTTTCATTTTCTTATTACTGAGGTCTCCTCTTTTCTAACTTCTTTGTTTCTCATCACGCCATTCCTTTTTCTTTTTAATCAAGTCTTATGAAATGGGGCAGCCCCAATTAATTCCTCAACATTATACAAGCATATTCATTTTTCATTGTCTTTTGAAAAAAATTGATTAGTATAAAGGTTAATATTTTGTTACCTATATCACATTAGCCTTGTATTGTAGCTTGTTAGGAAAGAAAGCTTCCCATTTAATGCAACACAGTGATTTCAGGCTAATCATTAGGGGCAAGCTAGCAGACTGCTAACATTTAAGTTGGTTCCTCTGATGAAGTGGTTATCCTACAATATCTTCAATGTACACTTTTCATAGGGAGTGCAGCCACAGAATGGGAATTTCTTACCATCTGCCAGATGAGCATTTGCGTACATAAGGTCTGCCTGCATGATTTTATCCATTCCTACTGATCTTAAAATCTAGGAACGATGCAATCAAAAATCCCAGGTTTTGAATGCTTTGATCAGAAATCTTTGTCTTTAGCATATTACTAAGATGTTAAGTTACGAAGATGTATGGTTACTATACAGAACTTTGCGTGACTATTTACACTCATTATGTGTTTCACTAATTCGGTATGACCAACATGAAACACTGTTGTTGGGCTTGGTTCTTCATACTTTTTTTCTTTAATGCTCAGCAGAAATTTAAGCTTTTCAACAGAAAAAAAAATATTCTGGTTTCATGATAAAATGCTTCACCTACCATTCAATAATAGAATTCATATTAATCCCAAACACTCTTAATTTTTATATATATAACATGATACCACATTTTTAAAAGTATAAAAACAATTGTACAGAAGATGTCAAACAAGAATATTATAAGGCATTAGGCAGACAACTACAGTTAAGTTATAATTAGTTCCATTGTGAGTTTCAGCTTCAAAGAAACCCAAAACTTCTAAGAAAAAATTCAGCTGACTCTACCAAGCTTTGCCTACATGCTATGGCCTAGATCCACAAAAAGAGTTAGGAGTCTAACAGCCATTGTAAACATCTAAGTCCAAAATTTAGATCTGCAAAACCCCAGCTGAGCTGCTGCCTCACCCCAGGGGAAGATAGTTGTCTTCCCATGGCACTAAAATTTCTGCTAATAATATTCTCTAGATGTGTAAGACCACATCCAGAAAGACAGGTAGGTGTCTCTAGCAGAAATTGGGAAAAAAAAAATTATTTGTCTGTATGCCAAACTGTAACCCTGAAAAGTTCCATTAAGCTGCCACCTGACCTGGCAGGCACTGATCACACCCAAGCAACGCTCTTTCGCTGAAACTTTCTGTGGGAAACATACAACTTCTATCTCTGCAAGTACCCTAATACACCTCAGTTTTTACCTTAGTCTTGGCTTTTGCTTATGCGTAACCGGCATCCAGAAACCTGGTGTTCACCAGTTAAATTTTCTGAGGATGAGTCTGCACTGCTAGCTAAGAGGTCAAAGTGATGACTTTGTGTGGAGCCCACACATCTTTCTGGTTAGTGTGTTCCCTGGCTCTGCTTTGGACCACTCCTGGTACCTTTCCACCAGGCAACCCCTGCATACAGTTCTGGGGTGAGCCTGAATGCTCTCAAAGAGCAGCATTGGCAGCACCGCACCAGGTCTGTCTTGTTCCAGCCCACACAAGACAAAGTGCTATCATCTCCCTCATCACAGTCTCCACAGGATTTGAACCCTTAAACATGCCCATATCCTCCTCATGACACTGTCCAAGGCATGCAACATGTGCTCTCAGATTTACACTATAAAATTATCGCTTTGGTAGGAGACAAAACAGGAACCAAAGAATACTTCTGCTTTGGAGCCACAGTGGGTTATAACGTGTGAGGCCAAGTCCAAAGACACTGCTCATGTGCTGGAAAGATGCAGCTCCACACAATGGTCTCAGTATGGTTTCAGCTGTACTGAGAAATGTAACTACAAGAAGAGGGAGCCCACCCACTCTCTCTGCTTTATTTAGTAGCTTATGCTATAGTCAAAAGTGCTTGAAAGACCCTCTGCATCCAAGGAAAATGCAGACACCTCCCAAGAGTAGGTGCACATTCATCCCCTCTCGCTCTCATTGCGTCACAGTGGTTTCAGCATGTCTTCTTCCAGAGAAATTTGTGTTTAAGAGCTGGTGTAAATCTCTAATTCAAGGAGAGAGTTGAAAGCTGAGGCAAGAGCTTACACACAGTTTCTCTAATTGGTTATCTTATGGGGCTGCCTATGCAGCACACTGGATTTCATGGAAAGCATTACTGAGTCCTATCTCGTCTCATACTGCATATAGAGTTAGGGCATCTAACTCAGACCTGGAGATCCCATTAAAGAGATGAGTCACACAGTGTTAGGTCGTGGTCCATGCAGCTATACATACATTTGATTTGCCATTTGACCAAATGAAAGCCCTGTATTCTCTCACACTTTTCATCCCATCCCCACGCAGCTTCTACTAAAAGTAAAACCCAAGTCAGGGGCAATTGGAACAACTTTAATGAGTCTCTAACACAGGCAGAAATCATGTGGGTTTGAGTTTTATTTCCTTTGCACAGATGTGCCGATGATCTGCAGAAGGTGGTAGAAAGTAGAGGAAAGACATCAAGGGCAAAGGGTCAAGTCCTAATCTCAGAGAATAAAGTGTAGAAACTCCCATCTACTTCAAAGACCCAGAATTTCATTTCCATTTTCATAGAGCTTCCTCATCCACATCCAGCCTTCACCACGTTAGTCTGACTACTATATTCTCATTCTAGAAATCTGTGCTCCGACTTTTTTGCCAGGTATTTTTGTGGAGTGCATCTACCATTTTGTGGGGTGCAAAAACCATTGCAGATTGGTTTTTAAAGTACCCTCCATTTGGTTTTGCCCATGAGGGAAACACAAAAGCTCTTAGTTTCTGTGGGAAGTGGAAGTGTAGAACACAGTAAAGAGAGGAGTCCCATGACACTGAACGGTATTAATGTTTAATGTTTTTGCCTGCAAAAGCGGTCTCTAATTTCCACTCCTTTAAGTCTAGAAAGTCAGTTCAAATGAAATAATTACATTTTCTTTTTGGTGTAGAAGAAAAGGGCTTGCTTATCTTTTAGTGTGGAACTCTGATAGCTGGTTGTGCTCTAACAGAAATGGAATTTCACTTTTTTCAGTATTACACATTAACTTACTGACAC
Source organism: Charadrius vociferus (assembly GCF_000708025.1). Lineage (NCBI taxonomy): Eukaryota > Metazoa > Chordata > Aves > Charadriiformes > Charadriidae > Charadrius > Charadrius vociferus. Next base: position 385,190 of record NW_009649320.1, on the reverse strand, counting down.
CAGCAGTTCCTCCAAAAAACAGCAAAAGTTTGATCCGTTTCCCAGACACCAGAATTAATAAATGGAGAGACTCTGGCTGAACTCTATTCCCATTGAAGCTTATAAGAAAACTCTTAGAGAGGTTAATAAGAGCAAAGCTAGGCCAGTGTTGAAGGCACTTGAAGATCTCCTGTTACTTACGCAACTTTCTCTTTTAGCTGATTTTCCCTATAAAATGGAAAATTATTTTAATATTTTGAAATTTCAGGAATAAAGCTCCAGTTTCCAATGCAGTAAAAATCATATACCACTGTTTCATCTCTCCTGCTTACATAACTCTCTTGCTCATATTTATAGTCTAGTTATAATTTGGAGAATTCTCAGAATGGCTTAAATTAAAATCTTTCCCATTTTAATTTTTTTAAGTAAAGAGGAATGCACGGGCTTTTCTAGGCTAAACCTTGTAACTAATAAAACATCAAAGAAAGATGATGAAAGAGATACAAAGATAGTATATGTAAATGCTACCAAGTGATCGTAGGTTATAAGAGGAATTTAGTATAGCAAAGATTTGGAATTGCCAATTGAGTTTTTCAAAAATGAACCACTAAAACCTCTAGATTCACTAAGGAGCTTTAACTATGTATTTCCCTCTAGAATCCTTGGAAGTTGCCTAAATACATTTCTTCCTTGCTTTCTAAATTCAGGGCTGGTGTACATCCCCTGCACACGCTATGCAAAAGGTGGCCCAGGCTTGCCTCTGTGGTGTGTTCCTTCCACTGTCGGGTCCCCAAAAACCTGTCCCCAGTGGCACTGTGTGAGGCTAATGTTCAGCAGAGGTAGCCAGGTACCAAGAACTGCCTGTGTTTCTGGAGATTCTCTAGACTGTCCCTGAGTTCACAGGGAAAATTGATAGAAATTTGCTAGGAGTAAACCGAGCAACTTCCAGGTCTGCAATTGCACTGATCCAGCTCCTGACCACCGTTAGGCAGTCATCAATCATTTTTCCACCTCACTTATGGCCAAATTCCACTCTCAGATGTGCATTCACAAATCCCGTTGACGTCAGTGGTTAGCAGTGTACCAAAGGAGAAGAATTTAACTCTTCATATAGTTTTGCCTGCTCTCTGAAGGTCCCTTTTGCCTTTCCCAAGGAAAGACTTTTTCCCTAGCATATTATTTAGGTTTAAGAGTCATAAAACTTTGAAAAGGCTGGCATCGTTGCTCTCAGGTATTGCCTTACTGAGCCATATGCTTTAAAACTTTCTAAAGTTGATGAGAATCTCTTTGCACTCCTGTTTTGTTTGGTACAAGATACTCCGATAGGGAATGGGGTACACTGACTGATATATGGACTAGGAACTAAAATATCTTCCCAAGCATTTAGTTCCTTGGTGTATTTCTTGAGGGCTAGGATGAGTCCTGGTGAGTTCATAGCTGTTTTGAAGACAAATATATTCTATTCCCAGGAGTCAGAATTTTGTTTTGTTGGAGTATTTCTTCTCAAGCTAGAAATGAAAATGTTCTTTATTTTCAAATGTAGGAAGTGTCCTGGGTAGCTTTTATGTTCGCTCTCAACAGCCCAATTTATTGTTGATTCAACAATTTTAAATAACGTTTGGAACTGACTCTGGGGTGTGCGGCTGAAGTGGGAAGATGCTGTTAATCTTCAGACCTCAGCTATTCCTACCAAATAGCGTTACCGACTGGAAAAAGGTAGTCCTGCAGAGCTGGGTCACCAGGACAATTCAGCCTTTCCCCAGGATGACCTCACATATTCTCAGAGGTCAGAAGGTATTTCACGGAGCATCGTCAGTCTCTGGAAGGAAGAAAAGACAGAGAAGAAAAGGAGAAGAAAAAAAGAGGATTTGGCCATTCACAGCTCCCTTCAAGAATCTGGGTTTCTTGTCTTCCAACACAGCTCTCTATTAGCTGAACCTGATTCAGGGCCAACCGCTGAATCCTCACACTGTCGGCTGCAGCTCAGCTGCACAGTAGTATCTTTACATCTGTGCCAGCTAGGGTTATTACTGAGTTTTATAACTTCTGCTATAAATAAAGCCTTGTCATCTAAGCATTCAATTTAAATACCTCTCAGTTTATTTTTGAACACTGGAAGTTAATAATAAATATCATCTTTGTTTTCTAATTTTTTTACTGAGTTGATTTAAATGCTCTTGACAGCTCCAATCCAATCCTCCCATCCAAGCTGACAAGCATGACATGCATCTCTGCATACAAGCTCTCAATTATGCATAATCCAATGTTTTCTAGGGTTTTAATTGAATCACTAGTCTCAAACTTGTTATTTTTAATTTACAACATTTGATTTCTGACACCGGCCCCTCTATGTCATAAATTATGCAGGCAAGAGCCTTAGTTGTGTGGGTGATTAAAAAAAACTAATTAGGCATGATTAAAAAAAAATAAAACAGAGACCTCTTAAATATGTGCATGTTACCATGTAAGAGAGGCTTATTTCACTGGAAATGCCTGGGTGATTTTTTTTTTTTAAGAGATTATGTTCAGTTCAGTACAATTTGATTGATTCTGACAGAAATGAAAGAAAATGTAGGATTTTTTCTTCCTGCATATATACCAGAAATTGCATTACATGGCCCGTTGATGTGAATTTCTCCCACAGCTCATTGAATGTAATTTTGTTAAGTGGGCAGGAAAATGAATATGAAGAAAACTGAATAGAATCCAACATTTTCCTTGGCACCAGCAGCAAAGCCGAGACATGGCATATATAGATATAAACATAAGTATATATATGTGTGTGTGAGGTACAATTAGAGTTATTAACCTTTTATGCCTCAGCTAATAATAGCAAGAAAGAAAATGTGCAGAATGTTAAACACCACTAAAAGGTAGATAGCAGAGGAATGATGTGCCTGCAAAGGCTATACCACTACAGCAGCAAATGAAAGGAAAAAAATTATTTTCTATTAAATGAATTTAAGGAGTTACAAGTGTACTTGCTACATGAACTTGCAGATTTTTGTCATTATTATTCACTATCAGCTTAAACCTGGCTATTTTAAATACACTGTGTCAAAAAGAACATTATCTCCCCCCTAACATGTTCTTTTTCCAACAATCTGGGAAGAAAATGAGGAAGAATCACTGCTTCCTTCCAGCTGTGCTACCTGATCTCTGTGCTCTAAGCCTTGAGTCTGTGCACCACGGACACACACAGTACAGCTGCTCTATCCCTCTAAATCAGACTGTGATGATAATATGAATGAACTAAGGAGTTGCTTCAGCAGAAACTTCTAGTTCAGGAAAGAATTTATACTTCTACTCAATGTTGGACCTGTACATAGTTCCAGAAATGCTGCTCTTCCACTGGCATATAACCGTATGCTTATACAGTTTGCTGGATTAGGACCAAAGACTCAGATGGAGGTGCCTGAGGAAGAGCTGGCAGATTTGTTAGTCCTAACACCCTTAACAGCTTTAAAAATTCATGGTGCTGATTGAAAATCCAGGATGATCGGCTGATCCTCAACAAAACTCACTGTGAATTCTGGAGCTGCAATGACGTTTCACCTGCATCCACAGGGAGGAAGGCATTTCACAAGAACAGGGGTCTTTTCAACTGCTGATGTCCCCAGAAACATGGCATTGAATATCTGTGCTCCTTTCCCCGCAAGGAAGCCCCATCAGAAGGAAGACAAGGATGTCAGAAAGAGCTGAGGGGAGACCAGAATGGAGGGCTGAGCCCATGCTATTTTTCTACAGTGGGCAAAGCTACTTTGGCAGTTCTTCGCCAACATTTGTAAGACCACAAACAAGCCAGACGCTGCTAAGCAAAAGCAAGAGAAAAATCCATCCCTCCAGTTCAGCCATCCTGGGGTGCCACCATGGGACAGAAGGGTCTTAAGAGATTGTGACAAGTAGGAGTTCTGGAGCACCGCAGTTCTTGGCAAATCATCTCCATGAGAGTCCTCAGCAAGGCTGCCTGCTGCTTCAGGTGGTTAGGAGAGACACTGTAAGTCAAAGTTGGTTGAGTTTTTTTGAAAATTCAACATGCTTGCTAAAAGCTATAAAGAAAAACTTAAATGTTTGTCAATATATTTTAATTGATACCTAGACAGTTTTTGTTTGGATCAAGAAATATGAGTGCTTGGACATAGAAGAAAAGAGATATGAAGTCTCTTCAAAATGATCCTCCTGCAAGTCCTGAGAAAGCTTTGGATCGTGTCCTGGCAATGGAATTAGAGATAAACCATGAGAATAGGATGATACCATGCTCAAACATTTTATCTTTTCCTACCTGAAGTCCTGTCTGGACTGGCCAGAGATCTGTTTCAAATTTGGAAAGGGCTTATATATTCCAAAGGAGAAATCATTGGAAAATTCAAAGACCTATCCACAATCTCAAATGTTAGAAGAGATGCCAAATTTCAAATATTGAAGGTAGAATAGATATGCTATATTCCCATTTATATGTTTTCATATCTGCTTTCTAATTCTGAATTCTGTGCTCAGTTACTGTGCACAGTTTTAAAAACACAACTAGAAATGTTCAATACTTTTGCAAATCCAAATCGTACTTTAAGGGAATTTTCTAACATAAATAGTTTTAACCAAAACATTTATTTTTTTACCAACAAAATCTAAGGTTTCCCTCAAAAGAAAGTATGTTGCAGAAGAGGTAATTGGAGATGAAACTATGCATTGTCAAAAAGCTCTTCAACCACTGTGGTCAAAGCGGTTATAAATCTCCTAAGGTCTGTATTACAGTTGGCCTTTGTATTAGTACACAGGGATAAGTGGAAGAGGAAAGGAAGAAACAGCTTCCTTCTCTTGGGTAGCCTGCTCTCAAAAACTTAAGAAAACAAAAACAAAACAGCAGAAGTGCTATAAACATAATGAAGTTTGTGGAGAATTTGACAGTGGCCATAATTTTCTTACAACATCCTTCAGCCAGAAAGCTCCCAAAATAAAAACAAAGCTTAAAAAAACCCAAAGCTTAAGACTGGATCAGCTTCAAATTTTTACTATAACAGACAAACACACATTATGTAAAGTTGTTAATAAATCTGTCGGGTATTTTAAAATTTAAACTTGATAGGCTTGTAATTCTAGATAGTCTTCCTCAGTTTAATTCTTGTAACCATTAGAAACCTTTCTCTAATTTCTCTGTGAACTGTTTTTATTCAAATGTTCTGTTTCCACTCAAATGTTCTGTTTCCTACTTTGTCTTTCAACATAAATAACTCTTCTCCCTCTCTTGTATTTACTGTTTGGATGTACTTTAGGACAGCTGTCCTATTTCCTCTCAGATTTGCTTTTGCCAAATTTGATTAGCCTTTTCCTTCTTCTTTGGCTGAAACAAATATTCAAATGGTCTAACCTACATCATCTGAATCCCTGTCCGCTTATATATGTCCTAATATAAATTCATATATACACAAATAGATATCGACACATATATTACTAAAGACCTCTTTCTTTCCTCTTCAGACTTCCTTTTCTAGCTCTGCATAAGCCTGATTTCTGGTATGTTATATTGAGTCTCTTTCACCACTATTCATCTCAATCAAACTGAGGTGTCTACAGTGTCATTTACTACATCTGAACCAGCTACCTTAGGACGCTTTTCTACTTAATGGAGATAAATCAGTGCTTTTATGATGTGGTTCTTCTGACCTCTTCCAGACTTTTACATGAGTAAGGGAGATTCATGGCTGAAAAAATGCTTGTTTCTCTCTTACTGCAAAAAGACTCTAGTTAGCTAACCCAGGAATAAACAGAGATTGTAGATATCTATATTTGGCCAGAATCATCCCACCCAGCAATATCCTGGCCTTCCAGATACAGCCTTCTTCAGTGAATAATACTTTGGGAGCCTTCTTAAGCTCTCTGCTTACTCCCAATGTTTATTGGGGGTAGATATTTGTCCAATTTTCTTTGGAGCTGTTGCCCACAGTAGTTCAAATTTGGTTCTTATTTCCTCAAAGCAAATCTACCCTTGAACATGCAAGAAGAAAATAATACTTTTCTGCAGTTAGCCTAGAACTGAAACCAGGAATGCACCGAGATACTAGTTTTCCCTCCCTACTATGAAAAAGTATTCACCTATGTGAGAAGCTTTTTCAGAAACCTCTAAATAAAAGCAGACACTTGTTGAATTTCCTAGGTCAAAGACCCATGTTGCTGCTTCCTTTTGTGGTATAAACTTTAAGGATGCATAAGTAAAAGAACCCATATAATGGCTGTGTCAGTAATATCCTTACATTTAGGTACAATTTCCAGGAGGAAGCACTGCTCCAATATTCCATGGCTCCTGGATTGCAATTTCAGGCACGTGGTCCTACTGAGAGATGGAATAATCGGTGCATGTGATAAAACTGTAGATATCTACCCATTCTTATACATGAGCTCAAGATCAGACAAATCACTCATGGGACAATTTTATAGAAATGCATTTGTTTCTGAGAGAGCTAAACAAGATCGTGAATAAAGACTATCCATATCCAAATCTGCCAGCTGGAGGCTTCCGAGTGAGACTGGTTTATTCTGTCAAATTATATAGTCAGTGCATGCAAATATCAAGTTGTAGGATTGACACCCATTTCTGTGCCACATCTGCTCCTCATTTTTTTATCCACCTGTTTCATCATGTCTTCAGCTGTTGGCCTGCTATTATATTCTGTACAGGATCTAGCACTTTGGAGTTTTAGATTTCCTGGGGTTTCTAGACAAGCAGTAACGTAAATAACAGGAAAGAAGTTAATTTCCACTGAAGAATCCAAACAAAAATGTGATCAGATTAGAAGATTTCAACTGAGTGTCTGCAGTTAGCTCTTCTGGATATTTCTGCTCTTACAAAAATACATCACGGCATTCTATAGTGGAGATAAGAGAAGGTAGGTTCGGTGCCAGTCTAAAGAAAAATACTGAAAATAAACAGGACCTAGGTCCGCTTCAGGTCCGCGTTTCATTCTTTCCTGTGATCTCACCTTTAACAGGGTTGTGGCATCCAAGTCAAATAGCTTATTTTCTTGTAAGAATTGCCTCCACTTTCATCGTGCCAGGCATTTATTTGTCTCGTGAGCTCTGTATACAGACTTTGTTCTCTGTACAGGAACATTAGCAATGAACTGTCATTTCCACAAAGGAAAAGAAAAGATGCTTGTCCAATGCAAGTCACAATAACTACAACTGCAGAGGCCGATGAAGATTAACAGACCTTTCTCTCTGCTTCTGCAAAGAGAATTTGGATGCCCATGTTACTGTTACTTGAGGACACTGTAGGGTGAAGTCCCTTCTCTAATGAAGAATTTTAAAAGAAATGCAATCAATCCTAATAGGCATTTATTTTCTGTGATGAGAAGGAAGACTGTGGCAGCTAAATTCTCTGAATCGCCTGAGTTATTCTGGAATAAATCACCCACAACTCCAGAACGTGTTAGCTCTCTAAACCTGTCAGTCATGATCAGCAAATTGTTAAACATTAGAATACAGAAGAGCATGGCTTTGATACACAAGCCCTTGATATAGGTGCTGCAACTTCAACACCAAAGATGTATGGTTTCTGCAAGCATGTGAGATGAAATTTTATACCAAAAAGCCTCCACTATTATTCCTTGAAGACTTCTCAGCAAGGATTAGAATATACATATTTCATGCAAAAATCAGACATAAAAAACAAAATGGTTCTTATTTATGAGTAGGGAAATTCAAAACCTAGAGCTGCAACCTTTACTTAATGCCAAGGCCATGAAAATGCAATGATCTACAGAAATTCACACTTTCGTCTCTGGGGGCATTGTTACAGGCTCATAAAAAGTCAAATTGCTGTTACTTGAGCTTGCAAATAATTTATACCTATCATTTGTCTTATACTCCTAGCATTTGCCTGCTGTGCTGACCACCTACTCATGGATGTATGTTGTAGCAATCATGTTCTTGACATAGTCACCGGAAGAGAAGAATGTGTTATTTGAGAGTATTTGAAACGTCCAGGGCTAATCCACCAAGCAAAAACTACAGGCTCATACATTGAAAAAAAGGTATTTTTGCCAAAGTATTATATCATGAGTTACCAAGTCATTTTTTCAAAGGTAACAGCTGACTAGGTAAACCAGCAAGGAATCCCTCCTCTGATTGTCACTTATTTAATTCCTCTTAGCAGTTAAATGCGTATAAAAAAATCTTTTAAGAAAGAATTTGCCAACACCAGTACTGACTAATAAATGTAAGCATGGGAATACAGATTTTAACAAACTTATTATTCTTATTATTGCCTTTTTGATATTTTAATGCTTTAGATATTAGCCTTTCACAGCCTTTTCCATCGTAAATATCAGAATATATATATCATTCAACAAAAACTGAAATATATTCACAACCCAGTCTTATCATTATCAACCATATTGCAATGGACACATTTTTCTGATGTCTTATATATATTTTTTCTAGAGTTTGTGGGTAAGGAAGCTTTAAATTAAATATTTTATGTCATGCAGTGAAATCTACACTTTTCAGTGCCTATGATTTCCCTTTTCATTGCAGCAAAGTCGCCGTAAAAGCCAAGCTTAAATCTCAATTAGAATTATCTCTGTTAAGCAGAGGCTATTTGCAATCACTCCAACACTTTCAATACTTTGGCCAAAGGGACAAGTGTGTCAGCATCTTTCTTCTTTAAATTTATGTAATAGAGGTTAGACAGAAAATAATAAAAGCTCTTTAGATCATCTAGTTGATCCTGCCAATCTCTGTATCTATCATCTCATCTTGGGAAAGTACTGCAGACAGCCTCTGAGTGTTCTCTAAATATCATATTGCCAGAATAGGGCCCAAAGTTTTTGTGTTCTTACTACACATCACCAAAACAAACAAACAAAAAATTCCTCTGGGCTGAAACTAAACCAAAAGAGAACTACAACTGGCTGACCTAAAAAAGATCTGCAGGAGATGTATATCAACTGAGTTTTCCACCCTTTCACTATTCATTTCTAACACAAAAACTGATCTTAGTGAATTTACAATGATGTCAGTCAGCAAAGTACAGTCCTATTTTTGGCACCAAGAGGAAAGGAACATTAAACTTTCATATAATAAAATAGCAACATTAGGTTTAGAGAACATAAGAATCAGAATGCTCTAATATTTCCCTAGGTTCAGTTTAATTCATATCTGTGCCATCAGGAAAATACTAACCAGAACGTAGCATTGTCGAATTGCTTCTGTCCCACTCCTTCCCCTTCCCTGGCAAATTCCAAAAAGAAAATTATTTCAAACCAAGCGCACTGGTATTTCTGGGACTGCTGAAAATAATTTATTTCCACATACATTTCAATCATGCAATATCAATCTTTATGAAAAAAAAAAAAAAAAAGGCAGACCACAGTATCTTTACATTTTAAAAAAAGTCAGATATTTTTATTTGACTTATGGAATATTGATTTCAATGACTGTCTCAAGTTTTTAAGTGTTCATAGCCCTGTTTCATTGTAGCCTCAGAGAACCATGGTTGTGGCTCAGCCTCCTCAAAATGCTTGCCCTCACAAGGCAAGAAATGCATAGACCTTTTGTGCTGCAATGAAGACTCACACTGACACCTGTGGGAGCAAAATGAAGCCCTTGAATAGCTAAATTCATTAATTTTCCAACATTAGCTTAGTTAAGAAATGCCTGGATTGTACAAAACCTTCTATCTTTAGCTAATTGTATCACAAAACTGATTATTGTATATTCTGTGCAACACACATGCAGACATCTCAGCTGAAAAAAACAAACTCATCAATTACAAGTTTCCCGGTTGGTAAACTCTGAAACTGCATGGACTGGCTCTTGCACTGTGATGAAAACTCGATATGAAATCTGAAAATTACTTTGGCCTTTTGTCAGCCCATGAATAGGACCAAGTGGTTTCTGAACCATGAAGAGGTAGGTTTCCCACCTAAAAAGCACTTTGCATCTCAGCCCATGTCATTTTTGCTTACCATTGAATGAGAAACTCATTCCTGGCTGGCAAAAGCTAAAAAGGCAATAAGGATCTGAATCCAAAGCCTTGTGAATTTAATAGAAAAATTCCCTCTGGAATGAAGAGGCTGAGGAGGATCCATCGCTGAGCAATTAAAAATATCTCTCGTGATAAGCATTTTAAGCCTGGGAGAGATGGAATATAAAGTATACATTGTACATGTATTAGATATGTTTAATATAGTTCCAAGGCATATCTTTGATTAAGGTGTTGGAAATGTATGATTGCATTATGTATTACAATATAAAGCATGCACCCATTGATTTTAGTATAGGCATGTGCATTCACTGATAATATTATCCTGAAGTTTCCAGGCAGGCTTTAATAGAAAACAGAGATAAATATCACTTACTAGACACCCTCCACTGATCTCATACAAAAAAAAATTACAAAACAGCAAAATACAAATTTACACCTTCAGTTTAACTTTTGCTTAAGACAACCAGATGTTGGAGCTTCAGTTCACATAGGTTTATTTCCCACCAAATGTTTCTGAATGGCAATAGTTAACAAAACTAAAGTCAGAATGTTTTCTGTTTTCAGATGACATCTGTCTGATTAGGAAATGTTGAAGTTACTATCAAAGAGTTTTATTGTAAACACTTGAACTAAGGTTGGTAAATGCTGCTTTTGCTAGGCCAAAAAAAAAGTCTATGCGGAAAGGATGCAATCTTCATTCTATAAACAAGACCAATCTGTGACAAGTTTGGTAAATGTCACTCCCAGAGTATATTTAACACTGATGTCTGGGTATAAAATTGCGTTGTCCATATCAATGAAAGTTTGGTGCTAACAGGGTTTCAGATAACACACAAGACATAGATAATTATACTTTAAGAGTTTAGAAGAATCATTTTTTAGACCATTTCACTAAAAATCATCCTTAACATTCCAACTTTGAAATGTTTCTGCAAAGATTACAGATCGATTCAGTCAGGTAAATCAAGATCTTTGCCAAAGAACTTGCCCCATTAGGACCCACACAAGCAGGCACAGTCCATTCTTCTGAAAACAGAACATGTGAAATGCTCTCTAAGAAGACATGCAAGGCAAGTCTCATCCTGAGATTTTCACAGAGTTTGCATGTGCAAACTCAAGAGTTTGCATGTTTACTCTCATAACTAAATACTGTGAAAGAGGTAAAACATAATTGCATGTCTTGAAATCAGACAAAATGAAATCAACTAAATGAAATTATTTTTTTGTCCACTCAATAGTTATGGTAATAATTACAACATTGCTTAACATCTTAGTACATGGGTAATTTTATTCTATTGATTGATTAGCTTATGGAATGTCTTAGTGTTAGTCCCTTAATGGGGATTTTTGGTGTGGCTGACAGTGTAGTCCCTGGGCTCAGTCTCCTCCAGTGAGTGCACCCTGGTCCACATTTTCAGGCTTGTGCACCCAGGTCTGCTAATCCCATTTTCGGCATCCACTTTACTAAGTCACCTCAAGTTCATACCCTCAGAGCTGCATCTGCCCAAGCCTTGGTTGTTGAGAGGGTTTGGGTTAGTACATCCACTCAGGGGAATGTCAGTGCCTGAAGCTCTTAGAAGTGATTGACAAAGCAACATGAAGGAGTGGAATGTCCTTCAAGACCTTTGTGTACCAGTGTCCTGCGCCTGACGACACCTTTGACTGGACATTCAGCCCCATATATTCCTCATACCTAACCTTTCCATCTCATATCAAGTCACAATCTAATGCATGAATGAGCTCTTCCTGCTTCCTGCAGTACCAAGGATGAGGGGAGACAGCCCTATCGTACTACCTAGCCTTCAGAAGACAGCCGTAGGTGTGAGAGAGGGCACTATTCATATCAAAAGCTGACAGAGAAGAATGGATACAGTTGCCAAACACTGCAATGTCTCCAGCTTCTCCATAGACAGACAGGCTCCAAGGGCAGAGCTGCACAGGTCTAACGTGACCTATAGTGGTTCTTATGTCTTTTCCTCCAGAAGTACATTCCATTAAGCTGAAGGAGAAGGTTTACACCCAACTTCCATTGACCTGATTTGCCACTGTAGGGGATGGAAAATCAGCTTTGCCACCTGACAGTTGGTTGTGGTATGACGTTGCAATTTCTCAGCCTACAAATTCAGGGTTACCAATTCAAGCATTGGCTCTACAGTGCATAGAGGCTTGCACTGAATTCTGTAGATTACTCACCAGAGGGTCGAAAATGAAGATGTACCTCACATAATGTACGCTTTTCTGAGAATAATACTTTCATGGTAATCATGTGCCCACACAAAAAGCATGTTGGTATGACCATCACAAAGATCCATGTCAGTAGTGAGTCAGTCTTTCATGCCTTTGTTAAATACCAAAGACCAATAATTACTTGTGTACGGTGATTTGGCCAGGTAGGTGCTGTCGGCAAGATATGACATTCACCTATTTGAGATAAGTCATTGCCTTTTTCCTCTAAGAGTTTGCCAATGGAGTTTCCAGGCATACATCTAGCATCCTTTTAACCTGGCTGTGTTGAGTTTACATGGCAAGGTTTTGGTAGCAGGGAGGTTGCAGGGATGGATTATGTGAGAAGACACCAGAAGCTGCCCCCCTTGTCAGACAGACCCATTTTCAGCCAAGTCCAAGACAGACTCACTGCCAGGTAAAGGTGAGCCCGTCAGTGACGTAAGTCTTAGAGGGCTGTAGTTTCTTCCTTCCCATAGATATTACCATACCTGTCATGGTAGCTCTCAATGCTTAATATTAGGTAAAACTTGAACTCTTCTCAAGTCATGGCCATTTCAAATGAGCCAAAAGAACTAAACTAAACACTAGAAGAACTAGTGGATAGAAGTATTGGAAGTCACTACCATATACACATTTCATTTAAATAAAATACTATTTCTGACGTCGATGCAGCTGTGACTTTAAATTAAATAGCATTTTACAAGTGATAATTCTTAAAATTATAACTGAAAACTTAAAGCAGATCTAACCGGGGTGGAAACATTTAAGTGGCTACCATATGGTTTTCTTAAATTTGAATATAATCAAAGCTATAAATAAATGAATCCATATTAGAAACTGACAATGTTAGCCCTGAAGATCATTTGGGGGATATTGAAAAGCCACTCCAAAACAAAATCACATTTTTATGTATGTGCAGTGTAGCCTGAATGTTGCAGTAACGTCCGCAGGCAAAGCTTTTCTTTTTTTCCCTGTGTTACTGGGATGCAACCCCAGGTAAGAGAGTTTATTCCCAAAGACAGTCAAATAATTTTGTTTTTCTTGCAGTTCTGCATAGGAAATCATTTGATGCTAACCAGTATTACCAAAAAAAAAAAAAAAAAGATTAATCCATGGGATACTTCATGTATACCCATGAAATGCTGTGGAGGGCAGAGGATGGACTCTGTTCAGATCCCAGCCATAATGGCCATCTGCCAGCAGATGACATGCTCCCTTATCCTAAGTAGAGGAAGGAGTTTGTGGGCTTGAGATAGTCAACAGCTTAAGGATGGATTTTTTTCTCAATGATTTTAGCCATCCCGGCTAAGGGTAAGTCTCCTGTGACTAGATGTGGTTCAGACTCTCTCTATACCTGATAGGGGGAGCCGGACATTTCTAGGACACGGTCTTGAGATACCCATGAATGAGAACTGGGATAAATTACTATCTGCAGGCGCCTTTTCCACCAGACACCAGATTTTAGAAGGCTAAGGCAGATGAATTGTGTCCTTTCAGGTAAATATACATGTTCTCTTTCTACATGTCAGCCTGACTCACCAACATTCTCCAAGGCAAAACAAAGTGTTATCACCAGCTGCAACCCAATTTACTCTCTACACAACTCTACACAATGACAGTTTGTTACTGTGCAGGAAGGTGACCTGTAGCAATACAAGATGATGTAACTGGAAATTGTAATGCAATACTGCTGCCTGAGACAGAATGAAGCATTCCCAGGCAACAACAGTTCCCAAGTTTTAGGTGATTTTAAGGCTGTTGGAGCAGAGCATTTAAGACAATTGCTACAAACTAGAGCTGCACATTTAAGCCATGTCATGAACTCCTGCAAATTTGCCCAGTAATCTCACTGTAAATAGCTGCTTCATAACTTGTGCTGAGGTGCCAAAACAAGTGGGTGTGACACCAGCCTTAAGAATTCTTTGGCTACAGACACTAACTCTCATTAATCTCATATGCTACATAGCCTGGTATGACCCATGGACTTTGTAGTCTTAGCAACGATCTTCAAACAGCTTTGCATGTGGATATTAATCTACAAAAAAGAAGAGGTCAGTCCAATGTGAAGCTAAATTCTGTGCAGCCTTTTAGAGATCAGCATCAAGGTATTTTACTTCAACACATTGAGTTATATTAATTATTATTGAACCTTTTACCTCCCACACATCTCCTTGGGACATGCAGGTTTGAGGAGAGTTGGTCCCTTTTTGGCAAGTTCAAACTTTGTAGCTACATGTTGCCATGGGCATGTTTGCCTGCATAACTGTCTAATTTCCATTGATCAGTGATGTGACAGGAGGTGTCAGTGCAGCCAAATCTGCATTTCCAAGGGAAACATTCCTTAAGTGTATTACTATATGTTTGGGTTTTTTTTCTGAATGCAGTTTTGTAAACTAACTAGAAACAGAAATAGGCATTCATTCTTTTTTTTTAGAACAGATCTGGGGCAGGAGGGCGTTATGCAGATCGTGGTTTCTGGATGTTGATTTACCCTTTGTTTTAAGGGCATCTAAAATTGCTGCAGGATCTCTCCTTATACATTTCCTATTAGCATTTGTGTCAACTGTGTATACAATTAATTAACTAAATGAGATTTTTTTTCATTATTTACTCCTATTTTTTACTTCTTTCCCCTACCTGTCACAGGTTGAGGTCATCCGCAGGGAAGCAGATCTTCCCCCTTGTCCACGCTGAAGGAGATGTAGTTCTTCCCTGCCACGCACGCCATTGTTTTTGGAAATCCAGAGACTATGACTAAATGTGCTCTTATGTAAGATACCTTGTTCTCTGTATCACCTTGTCATTGCTGGCTTCATGCTGACAATCACTGATTAACTCAGCCCCAGCACGTCTGAAGTGAATCACAATGTGATGTCTGATTCCTCAGCAACATTTCACAGGGACCAGATTTTTGCTTTTAACTACAATTTAGGTAAGTAAATGTGAACATACTGTAATGTTCAAATAATATACTGTACATTAGACTCCCAGCTGCAGCCTTATCATATTATCCTTTATAAACTTGGCTCAAAATCCAGAGGGACTCTGGACTGCTTAATATTCAGTTAATTTCTGTTTTGATTGGAAAGACGAAAGTAAACCTTTTGGAAATGAATTCATCAATTCAAACTGCATAACAGGCTTTATTGAAATGCAGTCGGCAATGTTCTTAAGTCAGCCTCATCACTGAATGTTGGGACTTATCTTAATTATGGTTGGTTGTAATACTGTACTTATATTAATAATGTTCTTATGTTAAAGAGATTTTTTTGACCTTTTGGAGTGCAGAAATCAATGAGAAGTTGATAAAGCCAAGTTCATTGCTGCCTAAAGTAAAGCAAGCCTGATTTGTTTACTTACCTAAGCCTTCATCTGTCAGACCCATTCTGAAATGATTTATAGACCTCTACCCAATGAAATCATTTAAAGTAGATTAGATTCAAGGAACAATCACCTCTAATATGACAAGCTGATGGAGGCTGACAGGTAACCAAGTTGCTCTGGATGGCAAACAAGTTCCTGAAATTCTGATTAAATTAAAATATTAATGGTACCACTGGGAAAATAAGATTGAATCATGTTAGGCGAATTCAGTATTAGAACCAAAATGCAAATAGCGAATCATTCTGTGTGAAGAAAGCCAGCTGAGGTACCAAGGGAAGTTACCTCCAGTAAACGAGAGAGCAGGAAGTGAATTCAAATGAAAAGCATTGTGTCAAGAGCTCACCTTCACCTTTCTGAGGTCTCTAAAACAACAAGGCCTAACAGGCTCTGGGGTTGGTCTGAACACTTTTGAGAGGTTACATATTTATTTGGACTTGCAGCCTAGTACTAATGAACAACTCCTGCTTTCCTAAGGTTACAAGGTTATTCTTTGAAGCACTGATCCATGCTTTTTTTCCCCTTTTTTCATGTTTGTTTAGTTTCTGTTTTCAATCCTGTACATTAAGTGGCTCTGGCTGCACTATAATTGCCATATAACTAAATGTATTGACACTGCCTGCTTTGGGATCTGTATTAATTTTGACATACAGGGTAATTAAATGTGCTATTCGTCTCACGTGCATTAAAGGAACAATGGATGCCTTATCTGCCAGACACGCTGAAGTGTGCAATTACAGCATGTTTAGAGTAGTTGTGTTTTGCTTCACAACACCTTTTATTAAGGTTCTTTTAAATATCTTTAAATGTTATTTAATGGTAGCTGTGAAGAAAAGACCATCCATCACAAGTCACATTGATGGGGTTTATCTCACCTCACTTTAGACAGGCTAGACATCTTCATCCGATCTAATTGCCTCCCCCCCACCTCCTTTTTAGTCCGCAGAGAGAAAGAGCTGCTTATAGATTGCCAGTCATCTGGTCTGGTTTTTATGGTTGCATTCGAATGCAATAAACTGCAACCTGGATATACACACACCCACGATTCTGTATATTCCAGGAGGAAGAAGTTTTGTGGAGGCAGTAGGAAGCACCTAGAGGAGACGGCGGCTGCACTCACAATGTCTCTCCAAATAGTAAAGTGCCAATTTAGTTTTCAGAGCCACAGAGGTCTCTTGTTTTTTTCCCAGCAGGTAATATATAAATTATAGTGGCAATGGTCAGTCCAGTGAGATCCACAGCTAGGAAAAGAATTTGATTAACAGGGAAACAAACCAGCAGCTGGATAGCGGCAGAGAGAAAAAGCCTCCTGGAGACCCTTATCTACAAGGAAGGTTGTTTTTTCCAGACCAAAAAGGAAAAATTGCAGTATGGAAGCAGTAGAAAGGACAGGACATGCATGAAGAACTGACCATGGTGGGGTAAAAATAAGAAACCTCAAGTTTTTTTGTCATCTCAGTGTTGAGAAGAGAATAAAAAGGTCGAGAAGAGAATACTGCCAGGAGAATGCCCAAGACAATGGATCAGCTCACAAAGGTGTTTGATAAGTTTGTGACTGCAGAAAAATTGAGGTGATAGACTGATCTGGGGACTTGGGCAGAAGAAGAGACTGCTGTTGCTTTCTGACCTGAAACCAAGAAGAGGAGAGGAATGTATTTACATTTCAATGCCACAAACAATGGCTATGACAACGCCCACATTACTAGATTAAAAACCTATTCCATTGGAGCTGGTTGATACCACTGCAGTGTGGTCTTACCAGTGGCAGTAACAGAGTAAAAATCGTCAGCAATTAAAAAAATCTGAAGCAGGTTTGTCTAGCCAAAAGACTGAGGTGCAGGTGGAGCCTGGGGGGTCACCAGAACCCAACGCAGCACAGTAGAAAGAAGTGCCCCACTGATAGCTTTAGCACATACAAGTAATGGAAAACCAGCTTGACAAACAGCATAATGGACCTTGGAGAATGGCAGCAAAGACCATGTTCTTGGCGTGCTTTTTCCACTCATGTATCCTGGATTGAAAAAATAATTGACCCCACCAACTATTAAAGAAATAAAGCATCTTGCTCGCTACTAGAATAAAAGAAGTGATTATAATAAGAAGGAGGCAGCACAAAATCAGCCCGTAAACATATGACTTGCAGATTATCTCCAATTTCTCCCGATTAGTAGGTACTGTGCTAATAGGGAGGAAGTTTAAGCTTAGCAACAATGGAATTTTTTGTTCTTACCATGTGGCAGATGAAAAAAAGTAGAATATAGTAGATTATAGTAGCGTGTATCCTATACTAAGAGCATTGCTTGGAAAAAATGCTAGCTACTCATAAGTTAAACTTATGCCATTAGAGAAAAGGACAGTGGAGCTCACAAAATGCACATTTTATGTGTCTTCCCCAGTGTCTGAAACAAATTCTCACACATCTGTGAATCATTATTTCCGCAGTTCAACTACTTCTGTCTATACAATGTGGCTCTAACATACATGAAAATCTCCTGTGGCCAAGTGAGCAAAGTACCATGGGAGAGTACCATTTTCCTACCCTCACCGTCCAGCCCATAATGATCTTGTTATGTTGTAAAAGGTGGTGAGACACTACATTCAGGGTTTAAAAAAAAATAGGCCCAAGTCTTTATTTCCTAATGATGTTAGAAATTACTTTTGTCTCAGATTTTCAGCACATTTCATTGAGCCATCATTTCATGAGACCTTTTAAAATTATTCAATGTCCTTAGGTACCTAAACAGATAGCAGGTTCTTTGAAGTTTTCATTTTTAAACGGTTTGACCTCTAGGTACACTTCATGTTGTAGTAATGGAAGTGCGTCTATAAGGCATTATTTCAAGTCTTGCTATATCTCTGCCATTCAGAGATATTCTGAATGCAAAATTCGTCATTAATTTTGGTCGTATTACTGTCTGACACACGTTGTCATACAGGACATCTCTAAAAGTCCAGTTTCTCTTAAGAGCTTCAAAACCAACATAGTCTCATATTTTGACAGTTAGCTTTGATATCACTACACAATTAATCCATCATTACATGAAAAGGAGGAAAGCAGCTGTTATGTAAAGTCCAGGGCAAACAAAAGTACAAGCAGGAGGTAGAAAATCTGAGCATTTCTCAAGCAAGAAGATGGGGCAAAGTTTCAGAGTAAAGGGAAATCCAATTTTGAGACAATTAAAGTTGATAGTTCATGCAAATTTCTGTTCCAAGTTGAAACTTTTCCCCTGAATTTCCTTTTAAAATTTGAAAATTTTAATGAGACAAAAACAGCACTGTCTTGAGCACTCCTTGAGAATGTGTCCACAAACAAATCCTTCCTTCTCCTTTCAAGAAGGTGGGTAATATTCTGACTGTATTGAAAACCATTAACACTTAAGTTGTCTCTTGTATTTCTATTCTTCTTCTTCATTCTCATTTTCTCTCTCTCTTTCTCTACATAGATCTAAATAATATATATCTGTACATGCAAACATAGAGGTGTGTATATATTTAAGTGTGTATGTGCCTGTCCATATAGAGCATGGATATACCTTAATAACTATCTATCTGCCTACCTAATTGTAGTGACAGAGGTTTGTTTGGATTAAGGTGATAATATTCCACTACTTTTATGCAACAGAAAATTGAGAATATTATTTGTACCAAAAGCAATATACCCCAAAAGATCTGGTGGTCGTGGCTAAATATGTATCTTCTGTTTGTTGTAGATTTGATGGTTGTTTTATATGTATAGTCTTTATGTGTAATCATAGAATAATCAGTGTTGTATGGTATTATTTTCTGTCCATTATACAGCACAGATTGCTAGTATATGGTTTGCCACATGGTTCCTATCTTTTATAGATTCACCGCATGCATAGACCAAAAGCATTGAAAACATGTGAGTAGCTGTTGTTGACACTGGGTAAATATGGAATCCATATATTAAATTTCAACATCAACTGTGCAGGCCTGAATTTCCTGCAGCTTTGATTCTAATGCCCTAGTAATGTTTATGCTATCAATATTAGCTTACATAACATTAGGGCTTTGGACCTGAGGGGTGGGTAAGATTAAACCGTTTTCCATTTTAGGAGAAAATTTTCTAGTTTTCTCCAAAGCTCCAAATGCTACAAGACTGCTTCATGGAAATATAAAGAGGGCCTGCATTCATAACAATATCCTAAATTTCAGCTGCTTTGGCCAATGATTCACTGTCTATGGTGCATTCAAAACAAGTAACAGTAGAGTGTTATTTCAAATGGCAGATTTTTTTTGTCTAATCTCACCATCTTGTGATTTGCCTTGAGTCACACCCCACTCACAAGAGAAGGGGGGGAAGTGACTCAGATTCGCAAATCCCCAACAGCGTGGACTAAGGTGAGACAACTCTCAAGGTCCATACAAAATCATTTATTAGATTCCGTCAGTGATTAATATATGTCTTAACTATGTCCACGATAATTGGTTAGGTATATAACAAATTATGGCAAACAGTAAAACGAAGTATGGCAAGTGGTAAGGTACGCCTTGTGTTACTTCGCAACAGATACACAACAAATTATACCATGAATTATAGCGAGTGGTAAGGTATGCCTTGCGTTACGTACTTAACTTTAAGAGAAAAAGAGAGAAGAGGAGAAACAGAGGGATAGAGAAAAAGAGAGAGAGAGAGATAAAGAGATCACCGGTCCTGGTTCCAGCGCTGGTGCAGCCAACGGGGGTTTCTGGTTCGTGGGAGCGCTCCTCTGTGGATGTGCAGGAAAAAAGTCTCTCTCCAGGGAAAAAAGAAGGAAGTTTCCAGGGAAAAGAGGTCTGCAGGGGCACTTATCTTCCCCTTTTATGTTCACGGTATTAGTATGACACGCCCCACTGTTACGATGCTCAGGTTTCTCTCCCCACCAGGTGACGTGTAGCATGATTTGGGTGGAGAGACACGTCCTATAGTCATGTATGTTTAGCATGATCTTGATATTCTTCATTAGCATATGCAGGGATGTGAACTTTAATATGCATTTCATGGATAATGAGGCAAAGGTCATTATCGGACACAGTGGCCCCAAAAACAAAGTAACAAGCTTCACAAGTTGAGCAGAAAGCCTTGTCTTCACAAGACTTCCCCCCCACAGACGGATCCTGTGCTGTCCAGATGAGTTTCCTCTCCTGGGTCACAGAAGAGATAAGAAGGTGTTAGCCTTGTCAGTTCTTTGAGCACAAGGCCTACATTGTACAGGCTCCACATTATCTACACCTTGGCTACAGCCATATCTCAAAGTCCTTGCGAGTGTTTGAGACATTCCTTAGTGAGGCTCAGAGGGCCTCCCCCATCTCTCACCATTTGTTTCAGGGCTCTTACACCTTATCACTAATGCCTGGAATATCTGTGCGTTTCACATAAAATCACGCGCAGTAGCCTTGAGGCTCTTTCCATGGACTTTTGTCCTTGAAACCAAATTCAGCTTGAAAAGAAGAGTGTTTGTTGGCTGATCAGGCAATGCTGGTGGGAATCATCAAGAATATTAGAGCTCTTCAAGAGCCCTTTGTGGAAAAGTCTCACTTAAATGCAGAGGCTTCACAGTATTTCTTAAGGCAACAGGTTCGGGATCCATCTGGGCTCCTGTCTTATGAGAGCTTGTAAATGGGTAACATGCCATGCCTTTTTTCAAATGCTTCACCCTTGGTTTTGTGACCTACCCCAGGAATTGACTTTAGCTCCAGTTTGTTCCACAAATTCTTGTGAAAATTAAGCCTGAGATTAGAACCAAAATCTGGCATCAAGAGGTGACTGGCTGGTGGAAAGGTTTAAGCATAGGGTTACCAGAGTGGAAGGCATGAAGAAATGAGACAAGCTGCCATCAGCTGTAGCTTTTTGCTTCAGTTTTATGTTCAGTTCAGTGGTACAGCTGCGGTTGTACAGGCAAGAGATGACAACTGCACACACACTGCAGCCAAATCCCTGTCTAAAAGGAAAGGTCAAAGTCCCCTTTAAGGGGAGATAGGGAGAGGTGTTCCTGGAAATTGGAACTCCTCGGTTGTTCAAAGATAACAAGCATTCAGCAGGACTTTTAGATTTTTCATGGTAGTGATAAGTTAATGGGAGTTGGAGACAGCGTCCCACGCAGTTTGTGAGCTGCCTTGGTGTAGCCTGGACATGTTCTGATTGATGGCTGCTCTTTATCCCCCTGTGCTGTCCTCAGAGGCATAATGGCTGGGTAACAATGGGGCTGCTGTACCAGCTAACGTACATTGCTGAGTGTCACTGGGACAATACCAGCAGCCAAGCACTTTGCTGTCCTATCCAGAAGTCTCCTAAGACTGCTGAAGAGACTGAAATTTGTCCCTCCTATGACATGACCCAGTCATCTTGGTTGTACCAGGACATTACACTCCAGCTCCCAGCATCCCAGAGTGAAGGCTTTGGTGCAGCGGCACTGCTGGGGTGAAGCAGCTTCTGTGCCACATCGCCGGTGCTTACCCCCAAATGGTCCTCTCTGTGCACTTCTCTTGACCCATGTGGGACGTGCATGTCTTCAGACAGCCATAAATAGACATCCTAAGGTTTCATTCTTGTCTTAACTTATTTACTCCTTCATCTTGCATTTCTCTGATTCAGTGACTCAGGACGAGATGAAAGCCTGAAAGTTGGGGGAGTTCAGGGACCAGGAAGGAACATCAGCCTCCAGGCAGGACCAATGAAGTGGTTACCAGGCTTTTAGAGAGGTTCACTGGGAACGACTCCCCCACGCAGGTCTAGACTTTAGGCAGGATCTAAGACATGCATTTGGGCAAGATCAAACTTGCCATCTTTTCCATGTAGGAAAATCAAATGCCAATCTTCACTGCCACTCCACTGTCATGTGGAAGTCGAGGTTTCCTAATGCAAGAAATGTTCAGATGCCAGGTTTCAGTAGGCAGTCCTGTCGTTCTTTTCCTGGTGTTTTTCACACCTCAGAAATCAAGAGTGGTCAGGTTTTGCGTACATATGCCCCAGCGTTCAGTATTAGAAGCTACAGAGTATTACCTCTGTGTCTTCAGTGTTTTACATCACAGGTTTGTGGTAATACGATGACTATAAAACGTTTCATTTTTCCCTCCCAAAGATCATCACCAGAAATCTCTAACTGCCATTGGATGTTGTGAGTTATTTAGAAAACAATTTTTAAAACTACACCCAAATTTTAGTTATGATCACCCCCCCTTTTTGGAGACTTAGAAGGACAGGCTCACAGCTACAGCTGTTGATATTCACAAAACTATGCAATGAGATATTTACTAAATACAAAGAATAAATCAGTTGAATGGTGTGATCTGCCTCACATTTTTCAATGTTAATTCAGACAAAAATTACATTTTTCTAATCCTATTCCCACAATTTCTAAAGCAGTCATAGCATTGGCTGTTCAAGACACCACATGCAGTCTTCCAGGAAAAGATGTAAAAGGTAGAAAAATGTGAGCTAAACTGACACTGTATCTTAAAGGCCATAGGCCAATCAATGGAGCTATCTGCAAATTTAAAAAAAGTCCTAGTATTTGGTGTGAAATATTGCCAGACTTTCCCAAAGGTTTGAAAATTTTTTCTTGCAGAATATGTGGTTAAATTCATTTTGGTGCAAGATTATTAAGGAGGTTTGACTTTCAAATTCTTAGACAGTTCAAAATTTCAAAAACTGAAATAAGGTTCCAACTTCAAAAAACTTGCTTCTCTTCAATTTAAATTTTACAAACAAATGTACTATTAGCAGCTCTAAACAATGTGTTTTTCTGCTTTTGTGTATGTCATGATTAGTGGAGCAGACGGAGGTCCCTTGGAGAACAAAAGGACTCTCTCATTAGAAAGTTTCTCAGTGCCTGCTGCACATGAGTATCCTAAAAAAATCATGTGCTTAAGACAGACCTGTGAATAGACTTCCATGAATTCTACAAAATGTGTTTACAGCCCAAATTCTCAACTTTCTGTTCTTTCTGTGCTGGGTGCTTCATGAGTGCTTGGCCCCAAGACTTTTTTGGTGGTAATGATTCATGCTGATAGGTCCCTTTTACCTCAAAACCTCTAATGCAGTTTTTTATGCTTTTCAAGCAATTTTAAAATATGTTGCTTAAATCAACAATTTTAACATAAGCATAATTTTTATACAAACATTTTAGAAAGTGAACAATTCAGAGAACAAAACTAGAACAGCTAAGGTTAAGTTTCTGAATGCAAAAACCTGCAGTCAGATATTTTTGTGAGACTCTCACTGCTAAAATAAAATTAAATTCCCTTTTAGCATTAGTTAACCAAATTGCAGATTTAGGCATATTTATCCATAAAGTCAGCTCTGGTCTGGTTGCCATATTAATATGGGTCTGTCTGGCAGAAACAACTACCTTAGACTATTTGAATGTGACCTTTAATTTGCAAACATCATTCCCCTTTATTCCCAGTCTTTGACTTGTAACGATATCTAGAATGACTGATACTTACCTAACTGAATTCACTTAATTGTTGGGTTTCACATTTATCCTTGATTTTGTTACAATACAATTGCTAAGGAGTATCACACCATAGTAGTTAGACATGGTTTGAGCCAGATGCTGCTATCTATAATGATTCTACCCTTGACTGATTAGAAAAATGTTGATTTATGGAATTTTGGATTGGTCTTCATATAGATTCTCATGTTCACTAATCCATTCCTTAAGATAAATAAACTTTTATAAGTTCTTTCCTCTCTGTGTGGATCTGGGATACTTTCAGTCATGCAAGTAAATCTTGATGATTTCTTTTAAACATTTATTGTCCGTGTGTATAGGATTTGCTTCTAATTCTGCCATGAGGGGAACAACTGTTGCTGTCTTCCAGCTGGTATGATCTGTTCCGTAAGCAAGATGGTTTTCTGACAATATCGACACTGATTTTAAAGGCATGTCATGTCATTATTTACTTGTAACTACTGTTTCTAATGGTGCGTGTTTTCCAGACACATGCCCGAGAAAGTATGAGAACTGATCAGATCAATGTGCTTAGCCAGATACTGCAATTCTGCAGGCAAAATCTGGGGCTTTTGTCAGTACCCCACCCTCCACTGGTCCCAGCTGTGGTTGCACAATAAACTGTGTGATCTCTAAAACTACCTCTTAGGTGAGTTCCTTCTCTGTTGCCCTTAATCATATGACATCAGTGTGGACATAGTGACACGGCATCCCTGCAGCCCCCTCTGAAGGGAGTCCTGCCTGGGCACAGAGGACCATGCTTCGAGGTTCACCGGGCCTGGGATGGATGACAGCACCAGGGAGACAGGCATCCTTCCCCTGGCAGGGCTGACAGCTCTCTCCCCATGGAAAGACAGACAGACGTCACTGGTTCAGCACAGCTGGCTGAAGTCACAGGCAGGGCTCAAGCTTCTAAGGCCAGTTGGTCTGCTGAGGAGGGCGGCAATGAAAGAGCTCTTTGCAGGTGTTTTTCAGCCCAGCATCAGTACCTGACACCCAGCCTGTGCCCACACTAGCACTGCCCCTCAGTGTCACTGCCCTCCTAAAGAAAAGGAGATGTAACTGCACAGAATGATTGAGGTTGGAAAGGACCTTCCCCAAAGTCAGTGGAGAGAGACCAGCCTACACAGGCAGATCCTGTCCCACAGCTGATTAATTAACCTAACTGAGTAATTAAAACAAGCTGTCTTGCATTACCCTGCCAAGAACCCAAATAGCCAGCCACCAGTGGCCCATCAGTCCCAGAATAACTGCTGCATCTTATGCCTCACATGCTGCAGGTGCTAGGAGTCTGTTTTCTGCTATTTAAACTATTGTATCTTGATCAGTATGATCTTGTGATGCTTGTACAACTTGGCCCAAGGATTATGAGTTACCCTTTAAATGTACTGTCAAAGAAATAGTGTCATAATAGAGTTAGATGAACATAGTCCGTTCTTCTCCTCCAAAATAGCATCAACAATATGTAAAACACACTTAACATGCCCTTTGCTAGCCTGTTCTCAAAAGTATCCAGTGGTGGAAATTGCCTTAGATGTGTCCTCGCTTAGATGTACAGATGTTACTTGTATCAGTAACTTTGACCAGCTTCTTTTCCCATCTGCTCAGCGTTTCCTCCGGGGGCTTGGGAAAAGCTTGTGTTTTCACACTGCGTTTGCACCCATGTATAAAAGGACTCCAGATTTTTCTAAGTATACCAGAACAGGTGTTGCTCTGACTTTCCCTCTTTATCAGTTTTTCTCAGTTGGGAATAAACCTTTGCCAGTGGTACCATTTCAGTCATCAGCTGTGGGATTCTCATGTAGGTGACCAACTGGGCAGCCCCGCTTCCTCGTACCAGGAATACAAACCCTCTGCTCTCCTTACCTCTGGCTCACAGGTTTTGGACTTCTTTTTTTTTTTTTAATTACATTTTGCATTCAGGAAAACAAGATGTGATTTCAGGGGGGTACAGATAACAAAGCTGGGTACACCCCCATTATCTCCAAATTCTAGTCCATAGACGTTTTTGCACTTGCCCAGTGCTTATTGCAAGGGCAAAGTGGAATAGCCTCTAGGCTTCATTGTAATATAAACATCAAATTCTATTATCAGCAGTTGCAGCACTGTTTTACATTATAAAATATAGACTATAGCTGCAATAATAACTGTAAAAGTATAGAATGTATAAGCAATAAATATAACTGTAACTGAGAAAACCACTATTATATCCATCTCTGTGGAATTCAAATCAGTTTCCTACTAACTTTGTCCATTGTTTTCTATGACCCTGTACCTGCTCTTCTGGTAATGGCCCCATTCATCATGATGAGTCCAAATGTCCTGGAAATATCTTCTTGTCCAGATGGAGAACATTTGTTAAGTAGCAGGTATATGAAATACATATATTTGTATATTTATGTGTATGCTGAAAGGTAAAATATTCATAACCCACTGAAGAAAGCTTAGGCCTTTCTTAAAATAGGGTAGCTTTAATGAAAATAACTGTGATATGAACTTTGCTTCCAGCTTCCTTTGGTAGATTAAAGGAAGAGCATAGAAATAAAGATATTAACATGTTATTAATGTTTATTGTTGAAATATGTATATATGAGATGTGGTCCTTCATACATTATGTAATGTCTAAATTACACAAATGTGGGGGAGTTTAATAAGTCGTCCACATGGTTTCATCTTTTAATGTAATTTTCCTACATTCTAAATGAAGCAGGGAAAAGTCACTACTTTTAGCAATTTTAAAAATTATTTTACATGTGAAAGAAGCTGAACAGAAACACAGTGAAAATATTGTAGGTAACATTGCATTAAGATCATTGATCATTTTTTTCTTAATAAAAGCAGGGTGCATGGAGAACTGAAGCAAAACTGTAATGAAAAATGATACAAATGTCCAACAGAGAAGAAGGAAAGAAGGTTGATTAGCAGCAAATCTGCAATTGAAATATGCTTTTTGTAGATGGTAAATTATTTTCTGTCAATATCTGGGTGGTTTGGGTTTTTTTTTCTTCAAGTCATTCCAAGTAGTGCCTTTATTGAGCCATAGTGGTGAGTGCTGGATTGATGACAGAGGTTTAGTCCAGCTCTGGGCAAGAGCTGAAGGAGATATCTGGAACATTTCAGAATAGCACTGAAGGAACAAAAAGCTGTTTTGAAGCTCATGCTGCATGGATGATGACTACAATAAAAATTTTCCTTGATTGCCACTTCAGAGTTGGGAACACTCTGTAACAACTCTTAGGGATTTTTAAGCATGTCAACTAGACGTGGGATCTGGTTCAGAGAATTTGCATATCAACTGATGCAGGAGCTCAAGTCAGAGGGTGTTTGGCCATCAATTTCAATGACACCACAAAGGTGCTTTTGTACCTCCCCCTATTGCCCCTGTCCTTGGCTTGAGAAAGGGGATTGGATACTCGCAGGAAACCAAAAGAGGCTTCAAGCCTCATCTCCATGTTATAAAGACTGTTTTGCTAATCGGAAACCCACACCTTCTTAGAGAAAACTAGCTATTTTACTATCAAAAGCAACCAGGGCAAAACTCAGTCTTTGGATTTACGTTGAATTTCTCTTATTGATTTCCAAGGGAATAAGGCCTATGGAAAGTGTATAGAATATTCGAATACACTGCAGGCCAAAAAAAAAAAAATGTATTTGGCTTAAAACATAAGTTAAATTTATTGTTTTTACAATCTATCATGATTTCAGAAATGTGGCTTGTCCTACATGTTCCAAATTTGTCATAATCACCAGGCTAATGAGAGTACCAAGATTTTTATTAAGTAGTAATATAGTGTGCTTCCAATTCTTGTCTGAGCCTCTGTCCTTAGACCACCTGACCTCACGATGTATCAAGCGATAAATCCAAGGTAGCATAGCAGTTGCAGTGGGGAATAAGCAGGGAGTGCTGGCTTTCAAAATGCAATGAAAAGCAATGCTGTCTACAAAAAAATATTCTGCTTTTAGTGAAGTCACTCAGAGCTTTTAGACAAGATTTCCTCCTCCTTTCTCTTTTCCTTGAATATAATCAGCTAGAGGAGTTATGTCCCCTTCCGCTGGGGTGGTTCTGTGGAAGTTTGATGTCTCAGATCAAAGAAAACCGGAGGTGTAGAACTAGCTAATATTTTAAAAATAAATGTCAGAAGAACTTTCTAATCATTGTAAGAAGTTGTTTCACTAAGAGTTCCATAAAAAGTCTTAGATTAGTGGTCTTTTCCTTTCTCTGTCACATTGACCCCATCCCTAATTATCACAAGGCTCCAACACCCTTGTCGTTAAGCTCCTGCTAAGGTAATTGGACAATTGGAGAGGGTAGGTTGGGAACATTACGAAATACTTCAGCCATCCTCTTTCTCTACAGTGACAACAGAAAATTTTGTTCTGCTATAAAACTGCCTACAGGTTCATCTTGAGGGTGGGAGGGCAGAGGGGGGTGGGGGTGGTGTATGCAGATGTGACAAAATCATCTCTGTGAAGGCAAAAAATGGCACATGAATATATAAAGGAATCTGAAAACATCCATCGGGAGCCACTGGAAAAAGTCTTACAGGACAGTGAGTGAAGTGGTTTCAATGGCTGCCGAGGGGCAAAGAAGGCTGTGGAGGAGAGGGCTGAGGGTGCCACACAACTCTGGGCTGTCCATGAGAATAGACAGGCAGCATCTTAGGTGTGTTTTGTCTGGTTAAAATCACCACTTCACAAGCGCTGAAGAAGTTAACAATAGTGCCTCCCTTCTCCTCTGGTTTGTGTGTTTCTTCACAGCGTTGGGGAGCCTTACACCCGGTCAGAATAACGCTTCTTCGGCAGCTTAGGACAGGGACCATGGCCCTGAAACTCAATATATGGGAAAGCAAACAAGCAGGACTAGTGTAGGTTTCCTTTCAGTCCAACGCCGAGTGAGTAGACCTTAATGCAAGAAAGGGTTCCTCAATGTGGAAGAGCAGAGAAATTTTAATTATCTTCACTGAGGCACAAGAGTTTACAAGGCCTACAAAAGAAGAATGGGAAGAACGAGAAGTTGCCAGAATAGCTGCAAAGAGGGATTGCGCAAAGATGCAACTGAAAAAAATACCTGTACAATAATTAATTAACTTCAAAACGTCCCTCTGAGGTAGGTAAGTATTATTAAACAAGAATATACAGAATTAATTAAGGTTTGCAGGGAAAAGAAAGGGCAGGGAAAAAAAAAAAAAGCTGAACAAATTAATGCTAGCCAAAGGGGTAAGGAGAATAAGACTCCTACAGACAGAATCAAGGAAGAAACATATCGTAGGAAGAAAACATACCCATTAATAATGGAGCCATTATTGGAACTGATTGCCAATGCTTCCTTCATTATTGGAGCTGATTGCCAATGCCTCCCTAAGGGAGGGCAAAGATGCCAGACTCTTTGCAGGGAGGAGGAGGAGGGAAGGGCATTACATCCTCTCTTAGCTTATCTTTTCCTTTATGCTGACATTTTGTCAGGCAATCACCTCATTTCCAGGCTTCCTTCAGGACGTGGTTTAAGGAAGGCTGTAGAGACACAGGATCAGGACTACTGCAGGGTACTTCTGGGACTCTGTCCCTTAGCATTGAGACCCTCCCCATAGCACAGATATTAAGTACTTTCCTGGAGGTTTCATGGGAGACGCCAATCTAGTACTATTGCTATCACCACCAAAAGATAAGAGAATCGCCAGACCCACACCTTTTTAAATTCCAAAGGTCAGTTATTTCATCAGGGCATGGAAAACCAAGCATTTATTTAAAAATAAAAACAACTAAAAAACCTATCTGCGATTTTCTCGGTAAGAGAAGGAGAGACAGAGCCTAGTATGTCAGCCACCATCACTTAATATCCTGAAAAAAGACTCTTAGCATGATGCTGCTAAATAGGTGTACTGGTTCTAGCTGGGATGGAGGCTTTTTTCTTCATAGCAGCCCATAGGGTGCTATATTTTGGATTCATGACTAAAACAGTGTTGATAACATATAATTGTGGAGCAGTGCTTGCACAGTATTGGAGTTTTCTCTTTTTCCCATGCTCCCCCCTCCAGAAACAGGCTGGGCATGGGCAAGCGGTTGGGAAGGAACACAGCCAGGACAGCTGACCCAAAGTGGCCGAAGGGATTTTCCGTACCATATGACATCATGCTCCATAATAAAGGCTCTGGGAAATGAGGAGGAAGCAAGGATGTCCGTGGTTATGGAGTTTGTCTTCCCAAGTTACTGTTACACATGCGGAGGCCCTGCTTCCCAAGAAATGGCTAAACATCTGCCTGCTGATGGGAAGGAATGAGTAAATTCCTTATTTCGCTCTGCTGCACATGCAGCTTTGCTTCACTTATTAAACTTTATTTATCTCAACCGATGAGTTTTCTCACTTTTGCTTTTCCAGTTCTCTCCCCCATCCTACTGCAGGGGAGAGAGTGAGCAGGTGGGTGGGTGCTTAGTTGCTGGCCAGGGCTGACCCACCACAATAGGCTTGAAGAACTTAATAAAGGATGATCACAGATTTAAATCAAGCAGAGTTATCTATGAAGTGATTTCAATAGCTCATTGATTTAATTTGTCTTTTATACATAGCTGCATGATGTATACAGGTATATACAGTGGACAAATGAAAATCATGCTTGCAAATATATTCAATGCTACGGTATGCATAAAATTTAGTATCTAGCATAACTATTTATATTTTGTATATCTTTGGAATTAATTAACTGCAATAAGAAATGCAAAATCTTTGATATGATGTTCTCTTCTCTTCCAGAATATCTTCCATGCCCAAGTAAAGATCTCTTGGGCAAAGTTGGATGTTGGGACTTGCCCATGGAAAAAGCCCACACTGCTTAGACATTTGAAAACCCCCAGCTAGGAAACAAATAGAATAACATTTTCTTTTTTCATTGTCTTCACAGGAAACTTCCAAATGTAAAAATCTTCATCAAAGTGCAAACTTCTGTCTTCATTAGTAGAAAGCCAGAGAATCTCATCATATTCTCCTACTAACTTGAATATTGCTTCAAACGATGTTGCTAACACTGAAGCTACTTTCCACCGATGTGTTTCAAATTTATCTGTTACCAATAAATATGTTTCTCTACAAGAAGGTTAATCACTGCCCTGCTGAGAAGATACGCTTACATCCATGTACATGCAGCAAGATTAACTGATTAATTGTTTGGGGAACCATAGGTACCTGTGCAAGAATCAAATCACCAGAAACAGAAGCTTCAAATTTGTGGTCCACGGAAGAGCTGGTTTTTCCTGGTTTTGTTGCTGCAAGTTAACAGGGACAGAGACATAAACCTTGGGAAAAGTATATGTTATTTCCCTCTCCACAGGCAAAAAAAAAGTATAACACTGCTAAAGATCTCTTGGGCAAAGTTGGATGTATAACACTGTAAAGGGCAACTAATAAAGGCACAGTGGTCTGAGACAGCAATGACAGTCAGTGGATATCAGAAAGCAGTATTATAGCCCTATGCAAGAGGGTGCTCATGCCCCTGGAGACCAATGTCCGTGCTGTGCACAGCAATGTTCTTTGCTGCTCTTGAGACACAGTCCAAAATACTGCTCATTGCCTTGACTTTGCTGTAAAAAACAAATATTTGTTAAAGTTGCAGGATGCTGGGAAATGCAAAGACTTGGCTTCCTCTGAACTATGTGGAAAAAAAGGTTTATATTGCTACTGTATGAGAAGATTATATCCTCAGACCTGAAAGGGAAGAGCAATGTATACCAAGGTTATTTATGATCTCCCTCCTCTCAAGTCAGAGCTGGAACAGCCTCATTCTGCACCGCCTGCTCCTTACCTCAGTTTTATTTTGGGAAACAGGGCTCCGAAAGGGTCTGTCTAACCACTGAGAATTCATAGCGGGCATGGAAGAAGACACCTTATCATTGCCCGTGCTCCCTACTGAGCCACCATGCCCAAATCTGCTGTTCCAGAGCAGCCCAAAATTGTAGGAGCAGGAGCCCAAGCCTCTCCTGTGTGCACATATTATGCTGTGCATTCGTCAAATGCGTGATGAGGGGGGCTGCAGGCATACGCCTGAACCTATCTATACAAAAGCCCTGAGGATGCTGAGTGTCCTGCTGCTTAGAAATCATAGTAAGAATGCTGAAGAGCTGGGCTTTTATCCAGCAGTATATTTGAACGACAGATTAGGTTAGCCACGCATTTCAAAAAAAATCTGCTGGAGATGCAAAATGTGTTATGTCGATTAAGTAATACGGAAAGTACTGATTAGAGGTCAACCACATAATCTGAACTCTGGCACAAGAACAATGAAGATGTTTCCCTATTTCGCACGGTTTTTGAAGGAGGTTTTTCATTGTTATTATTATTTCAGTGATATCTGTATTCCTTCCACATCTGCTGTAAGATGTATAGCGCAGAGTCCTACATGAGAAGGCACATTATGCATGGTATTGCATCTGGTACAAAAGGGACAAAATATATGTGTTTTTCAAGAGTTTCAATTTAATTTTTGTTGATTCAGATCTGACTTTATTTGATGTGGCCTTTACTGCAAACTTTGGCTAATCCATCTGTTACATTTTTTAACATGTTTGCCAGCTGTTAGTAAAAACTAACAAAAAAGTATTGTTAGCTCACCCCTCAAACAAACAGAAACCATGATTGCAAGGTTTCATTAAATGAGCTCTAACATAAGCATATAACTTAATCATCTGTGTATAAGGTTCCTCTTGCTTCAAGAGGAACTGGATCTGGCTTCATATGAGAATTTCACGCTTTTGCAAGGGGAATTGACAGAACATACTTCTAGGTTTTTCCTTATTTTTTGTTCTTATTTCCATCTTAATATTTAAATTTTTATGATTTAAACAAGACTTCTTAAAACAAGAAAAGGCTAACTAACTATGCATATGGGGTCCAATCCCTGAGCCCAAATGGACACAAATGGTCATATGGGAATCAGACTACTCATCAGAACACCTTCTCACCAGCATGTGAAAAAGACTCTCCCTCCTGGTCAAATGCACCGAACAAGTGAAAACAGAATTAAAATACTCTTCTCCTGCTGTCTGGAACCAAGCAGTACAACAGAGCCAAAAGTGACATTAAAGGGTAGTCTAACCTAATATTAGACATCCAGAAGTTAGCATCTTGCCCAAACTATTTATCTGGGCCTGTTTTACAGTGACCAAAAAAGGCAAGCAACCCCAGAGGCCAGTTCACACTGTCCATCTCAGACACGTATCTTAGAGCACAAGGAATTTTCCTCTGGACTCTACTCTCCTTTTCTGCTGCCTACACACAAACTAGACTCAGTTCTAACTGCTTAAGTTTTGGGTTGCTAACGTTAGGTGAAACAAACTTGGGTCTTTGTGCAGTGCTCCTGTTGGGATCGCTCAGTTGTTCTGCAAGGAAAAAACCTTGGCCAAGCAGAAGGCTGAAGAAGCTGAGAAGGAAAGAGGCAGCATGAACTGGAGCTGCCCAGAGGGATCAGAAGAAGGGTCATGTTGGCTTGGGAGGAGATAATACTGTGTGTTGTACGTGAAACAAGACGGAGATTGACTTGGTGATTCGAGACACTGCTTTGAGTCCTGTGTTCCTCGCTGACTACAGGAGTGAAGGGAGCCACATTCCTTGGGAGAAAGATTAAGCATCTCAGAGCAACTCTGTTTCATAGCCATTTACAGTCCTATCAGATGTCAGTACTTTGTCTGAATATATGATAGGAGTCCTAGAAACACTTAATCCTCTAGAGAATTGAAACCAGGACACACTCCGAAAGCAAAACTCAACAGACACATACACTTCTCTGAGTGGGACCAAGCAGACAAAGCATAAAGGACAAACATTTCATAACTAATATTTTTCTATGTCAGCGTAACTCTTTTCTTTTTTTTTTGTCATAAAAATTGTCCAAAAGCTGAAAGATTCTTATGTATGTGTTTGCAATTCAGAGCTGTTTGACACACTTGTGCAAACAAACTGCAGCTCTTTTTTTTTTTCTTTCTTTTTTTTTGCAAATAGTTTGCTGCAAATGCTCATTTAGGGAATTCATTATTCTCAAATCATGTTTTGATGTTTGTAATCATTCACCTACTTACGCACTCAGATGCCACAATGATAATTAGAAAGATATTGTTGTTTCTTTTCCCCAACTGGATGACCTAACATGAATAGACAGAAGCAGTGCCTCAGCAAGTCGCTGGGGCTCACCATTCTCCTAGGGAACATGTGGAAAAAGACAAAAAGATGAAGATAACCTGAGTAAAGTAGAACTGCAGACTTGCTGGGTTTTCATATTTGTCTGTATTCTCAAATGAAAAAAAAATTTAAAAGCTGTAAAATATTTTCATTTCAAAAAAGATGTAAGAGCCATATATATTGTTTCCAACTATGCAGTATGTTTTTTCTATTCACAGTCTAATTATAATTATGGAAAGTATCAATCAGGGTTTGGCTGTGTAAATATAGCTTTCCAAAGGATCCAGGCATCTCTAACATTTGATTTGATAGCCTGAAATGCAGTAGAGAACAAAAATACATGGCATGCATTCTTTAATTTTTTCTTCAAAATCATAAATACCTTTACAGGTAGGACAACTTTGTGAAGAGAAAACTTGGTTATTGGTATCAGAATAGTTGTACTAGAGTTATAGCTTGTGCTGGCAAATCTTTACAAATCAGGCTACATATTTGTAGAATCCAAAGAGCAAATATTTTTTCCTTTGCATATGATACATATGATGAAGAGGACCTAGTGATAACATACGTTTATGGTGCTTTTGGGGGTTTTTTGGTGTAAGAGAGGGAAGTTGATTGCTTGTTTTAATTAAATAAATGTTTTTGTTAATTAAAGAAAATATGCATGTTTCTGCTTTGTTACCCAAAAACATATTCAGACCCTAAAGAAGATCCAAAGAGGATAGCACCCCTATCCACAAAATAGCCACTAATGTTTTTAGAGTCTAAAAAGTTGTTTTTAACATTTGTATTTTACTTTGGTTTGCTATTTTCTTTTAGAAAATGCATGTATGTATTGATTGGTGTTTCTGCTGTTCTTCTACAGCATGAGATAGGAGCCTCCAGCTGCAGGTTGTAAATATCCTTCATATGGTGTATTGTAGAGCAGGGAGCCACATGTTTGAGACCAAAACAGCCAACAAGTCTTTATTCTCAAAGAATAAGGGCCCTTGTACAAGAAACCCATGTGGTGTAATTATGATCTTTATTTCAGGAAAGGAACTTTGTAAGATATTCCTGGTTTACTGAGGTCTGATTTTGAAAGAATTAAAGGATGTTCTGTTTAGAAGTAGAGGTAAGCATGGATGTATTATCAGAGCCATAAACCATGTCTTAAAAGCTGGTTTTCTTCCTTTCATTCCTCAGAAAACCCTCAGCTTCAGCATTTACAAAATTATTACTGAAAATACTTTTTGCATTCATACACTAAAGATATCAAGGAAAAAAAACAAAGAATGGAAAATATTCTAAAGATGTTGGTTGCTTTGGTCTAGCTGATGTTTCCCTGAAAGAATGCAAATTGTGGCTGTGTCTTAAAAATTTGAAATTGGCAGCTTCTCCTTGAAACTTCTAGTTGCAAATCTTGCATATCCTTTGCACAAATCCGCATATGTTTGCTTAATACCTTTATAATTTCATTAATGATGTGTCTTAGTTTTAGTACAGCAAGGTCCTGTATGGTGCTGCAGT
Organism: Charadrius vociferus; assembly: GCF_000708025.1. Lineage (NCBI taxonomy): Eukaryota > Metazoa > Chordata > Aves > Charadriiformes > Charadriidae > Charadrius > Charadrius vociferus. Next base: position 349,495 of record NW_009649320.1, on the reverse strand, counting down.
TGGTTCTTAACACAAGTCTTTTGAGGAAAAAAGCTTCATAATAATTGTAAAAATATTCATAATAGTATAGAAAATTTTTAAGCTTATCAAGTTCAGAAACATAAAACCACTTTTAGAAAGACTGATAAGAGAAAAAGATCTTCAATGACTCTTCAGTTTCCTACAGTGACTCTTTGAGCTTAATTAAGCTGAAAATAATACTTTGAAATCGAGCTGACTCATGTAGAACAAATCTGTTTAGATATTTAAACCAGAATT
>NW_009649320.1:333552-349185 GCF_000708025.1 Charadrius vociferus | reverse complement strand
AAAAAAGCTAATAGAAAGAGGTAAAACTAACTTTAAAAATATTTCTGAGGTTTTCCATCTACATGAAAAAGGCAGTTGGAGTACACTGTATATGCATTAGACGTTCTGCATATTCAGAATATTTGAGACAAACCCAGGAAAGTGGTGAGCCAGGGAAAGCATAAAAGAGAAAGTATCCCTATCAAATCCAGACAAGCCTGAGGGAAGTATGTATTCCTCTTTCTATGAAATCATAAAGACTGACTGTAGGAAACTCTCTAATCGTGCAAGCAATGTTTTCAGATCCTCTCCTCAAGTTTGTGGATTTAACAGCACTCCATCTATTTATTTTTCAGGCAAGCAACTACTGGACAACTTAGCAGGAAAAAGATGAACAGGAGGAGAATTAACTGTCCATTTAAGCGATGCTTCTGCAGCATCATGATGGCTCTAAAAAGCCCCTTTCCCTTGAGGAAAATGAAGTTGTGAATTTTTTTAAGAAATGTAATGTATTTATTTTTCTTTGACAGCTTTCAATGGGCCACAGTGATTCTGAAATTTAACATTCTTACAGTGTTTGTTTATATAATGTGTTCATTAGGACATGGTACATACTAAAGGTTGGTATCAGGGATACGGAGGGATTTCATTTGGATTTTAGCTTCTTACATACAGCTGAACATCAGCCTCATTCTAATCTAATCTAATCTGAGTGCCTGATTTAGATATTTTCTTTTCTTTCTATTCCAGAGGAAATGTGTAGGTAGCTTTCTATGCAACATTCTTAGAAAAGCAAAAGCCAACAGGATAATGTTGGAAGACATCCACAGGCTGTCCTGTGCAATGTTACCACACTGTTCCTCTTCCATGGATAAGTAAGAATTATGTTAAATTTTGAGTGTCTTTATTTCTTTAAATCTGCTTTTCTTTTGTTTGTAGCCTCGATTGTATGTAGGAATTCATATCTATGCTTTTAAAATGAGTTTTCTGAGGTATTTTGTGAAGTATACGCTGACGTTACAGACATAGTCCATGTACCACGGATTTGGAAACACCAAACTAAACAGTGCCGAGATTTCCAAGTGAGTTTGTATAAATCTTACCTTTCCATTAAAGTGTAGTCTGTAGACAAAAGAAAAAATAATTAAAAATTATGCAAGTATCAGTGAGCAGTTAGTTACCCATACTATACTAAACAGACTGTACCCAGTCATCAATTATATTATTTTTCCCAGCTATAGCAGTTTTAACTATCTCTGATAAAATAAAAGTTCTTCACAGTGATACCCACAAACTACCCTATGCCCATGGTTGCCAGTTCAGAGAAACACCATTTTGTATGTGTATATTTATTTTATGTAAGTGAGCAGGTTACATATTGAGTCTTCCTTTGTCTTTCTTACCTTTCCAATATCAATACAAAGGGATGTAAACTCAGTCAGATCCCTAATTACCTCATATGGGGCACTGTAAGACAAACAGAAGAGAGACAAGGTAAAACAAAAGCCCAGGTGACGTTATGACAAAGAAAGGATGACAGATTCAAAACTTTGCAGGCAAAAAACTTAGCAAGTAAGCAGAAACTAATGTTTCTTGGATTCTGCCATGGCAAGGACACATAAATAGTCAACTGGATATTAAGACTACTGTAATTAGTGAGCAAAAACCGAGCACACTGAGAGGCTGAGCAGAGGCGAGATGGCACAAATCTCTGAGCAAGACACAGAAATCCCCCTTGCCTTGCAGCTGAAAGCTGGGACAGAGAGGTCACGAGCAAGACATCACACTTCCCATACGTAATCTGTAGTGTTTTGCTACTCCATTTCATTTAACCTGTCAATAAATCAATGTATCCTGTTTGATTGAGATAGTCCAGGGTGTTGCTTGTTATTGCTGCCCATCCGCCTACACCTGCTCACGTGACACCAGGAAAGACAGCTCAAGTTCAGCTCTAAGCAGAGCACAGTGCTTGATGACTGGAAAACTCCGGACACTAAAGCAGGGAGAGAGCTAGAGCCAGCCCGTAGGAAACACTAAGGGTGGGGAGAGGCAACTGAATTTCCACCCCTCTTCAGAGATCCCGTTCTGAAGCAGGAATTAAAGAAAAGCTTCTCCACTAACATCCCAACCCCAGGATCCTTTTTCAAGCATAAACACCTGCCATTATTATCTCACAGCAGAGAGAAACGATCTTTTCTTGTTTTCTTTTCTGAAGCAAGCTAGAAGCTGCTTATGTGGGATACTCAGCTTTAACCGCCTTCTCAGCTAAGCAGATTCATGCATCCATGGTTTTCATTCATTTGTAGTTTTGCTCCTGTAAAAATGCCCTAAACAAAAGACTCTGGGGTTTTCCCACCAAGAGCTCCCCCTTATCTGCTCTTGGAAACGGGTGGGCAGCAGTTGGGTCAAAATCATGGGGCAGAGGGCAAGTAGGAAGGCTTCATGTCTTTGTCTGACCCCACTCCCATTTGTTTAACAAGAGTCCCACCTTCTCAAAACCTGGCTAGGTCTGTGACAGGTTTGTCTGCTCTCAGAGTCTAAACCACTTTGAATACACACCTAAAAGCCCCTGGTTCTTTTAAAACTTGAGTCTGGTGAGGACCATCTCCCCCAGCACATCTGGTGAGCTGCCAGGATAGGCATCCCTGCAGTTCATAGAATACTGCATGGAAGTGAGAAGTAGTCAGGACTCATGTGCTGAGCAGGAATATCTCTGTTCACATGAAAGTCATTCAAGCAAGTAGTTGCCACTCTTCTGTTATTCACAAGCATTGAGTTAAACTGGTGTCTGGCCAATGGTGTGGAAATAACTGTAGTCTTCATAGTGCTGTCTCATATACAAAAAATGTACATATACTAAGTGAATTTATTTGAATGCATTGGTGTCCATTTTTAGTCATTCCTATCACTATTTCATGACAGTCATTTGTCACAAATAATTTAGTAGATGTGTGTGTGTTCTCTCAGCCCTAACTGTAAAGGACATATTAAGATCTTTGTAATAACCTATGTGCCACAATTTTTGGGAACAAATCCATCCCTATGCCATATTATATTAAACAGTGTTCCATTAATAATATTATATAATTGGTCATACCAGCTCACATAATAAGTTATTACAGTTGTTACAGCAGAAATGGAGATAGAGAGGAGCCCTACCTGACTTAAAGACATATTTTGGTTGCAGACAAAATGGATAACTCCTAACTTGGTCACCAGAAGCATGGATTTGTTCTTATAAGCTGTCACATCTGGGAAGAGTAAGCACAGATGAATTGTTTCCTTAAAATACTGCCCTAATTTAGAAAATCTGAAATTGGGAAAAATAAATTTTGAGAAAGAGGTACCACAAGAACTGTCTGTAAAATACCTATAGAGTGAAACTTCTAAAGATTTTAGAAAAGCTAATTTTCCACAATAGGACAGAAAGCAGAAGCATTTGAAAATCTGTACCCAAAAAAAGAAATTAAATGGACAGTTGTCAGTAAAAGTTGCAAGGTGCTGAGTCAGAGAGATCTGAACTTGCTTCTCGCACACAGATGAGGTCCCTTAAAAGCTATTGTGAGGAAGCACCTAACTCTCTAGAGTTTTTGAAGCTGAGAAATATATCCTTACAAAAGTTCAGCTGAGACAGTTATATATCCATTCAAAAACTTGACCGTACTGCTCAGCACTTCCTAAACAAAAAGAAATGGACTCATTCATGCTGAGCCTGAATCCCTAAGCACAATAGAAAGGCACCATTTACTGCTGAGATGCAAAAAGCATGTAAGAGTCTCAGTGGTTGATCCTGATGAAGAAGACAGCATTAACAGCGAAGAACACACTACACTATACACCACTGCCATCTTCTTCTTCATGGAAGTCCCATAAAGACATGAAAAATTTGCTAAGACTAGTAGGAAAAAGGAATCTGCCATTACTAGTAACATTACTAACATTTTTTTCATCTACTTCCAGTGTTTAGCTTGCAGGGCAGTAGGACGTTGGTGAAAATCAATTAACTCTTCTATTCTGTTGCAGCATTGATAGACCCAGAGAAAACTGCAGATTTGCATTGGAGTGAAACAGCACATATTCTGGTAGCTATAGGAGGCCAGGAATGTTCTTTAAGGAACTGGGGAGCCAAGATGAAGAAAACAAGAAATGGATGACAGCAAATTCCAGAGTTGTGTCATATATGTTTGTGCTGCAGTGCAGTTATCCTTTTATTTCAAATCCAAAGTTGATCTCCCCAGATTTTCTCTGAAAATGTTTAGGCATAATACACTGGGTTTTATTACACATTTCTGTTTCTATTTAACTAAATAATGATAAATTCAGGAAATGTACAGAAACTTTTCAGAAATGTTATGTTTCCTGTAATTGCTACGATAAAAGAACAATATCCAGAGGGAGAGGTTAATCCTGAGATACTGGTGCATATCAGCCTGTACACCAAAACCAACACATTAAATAAAGCCAAAGGTGAATCATTTTTCTTATCATTTTGATTTTTTAAAGGTTGCTCAGAGCCATATTTGGCAACTCTTGCTTAACTTTAGCAACAGCTAACCATAGCAAGGCTACTCTCAGAGAGGAATCTTGGTGAAAGTGGTAGGAAATAAACCTGTATCCAATTTGTTTTTGAGACTCCTAGTGTTTAAAGAAAACTATTCTGTGTTATTTGGGTTGGAACTCGATGATCTTCAAGTTCCCTTCCAACCTAAATCATTCTATGATTCTATGATTCTATTTGTTTCTTCTTCTGGGTCTTCTGGAGAAAAATCTAGAGAAGCCTCAATGTTAAATTGCATTAGAAGGAGTCTGAGTTACCAGTTAGGCTACTATACCATGGTGGTACGTTCTTTTGTAAAGAAAATAACATTATTTATGTAGAGTCATTATTTTCTGAAAAGTATATGCTGTGGCACAGAGTGAAGAAAAGCTGAGAACTAGAGGCTCATGACATCCCTGTATTCTGACAGGTGTTCTTCCCATAATGCCTGTTTTAAGAATGTTGGTTTTTTTTTTTCCTGTCTTCACTTTTAGGTGTTCAATATTTAGTGACAATATAATGAACATCATACATTACTGACTGCAGTCAGGTATGGTGCTGGAGAGCTCAGCTGAGGTTTGTTCCCTGAGGACTTTGACTGACCACTTTTCCAGCACTAACAAATGGTGGCATACTTTTGTGATTGCGATTTATGTCCTTGTGGGGCTGATCTAAGAACAGCACCCTCATTTTTAACAAGTGACCTAAGTTACATTTGAATTCAGTCCTCCAGAAAATGGAATACCAGGATGTTAAATTGCGCTAGATTTTAGTCTGTAGGACAGGTTGTCATAGACTGACTAGTGATCAAAATCTAATTAGTCTGTTTAGTGAGCTTAGCATGTTCCATTGTGTTTGCTAAGTCAAGAAATTATATCTCAGAAATTATGCACTCCTGTAGTATGCCTTATGAACACAGTACTACTGTAGTTTGGGTAACCATTCTCGCTAGACTTTGCTTAATAGACCTTATATTTTATGTTTTCAATGAACAACTCATACAGGGTTGAGCCAAGGGCTTAATCACTCTTAATACAATAAAGCAGCACTTTAAAATATTATTAACCTCATCTGTCTAGATTTGGAACTAATAGACCATTGTGTGTGTATTGTCTTTATCCCTGCCAGTTATGTACATATTTATTAATCCACTCTTCCAGAGGAAAAATTTCTAAAGGAAAACCAACAGTAACCTTCAAGTGAGCGGGCACAGGTTAGAAGGGCACTAATTAAATGTCAGACTTGACAGATTAAAATTATGAAATTTAAAATCACCGTGGAGCTCTTTGTCATTGTCAAATTAGGAGTCAGTGTGATGAGGAGCACGGAAGTGAATGGTTTAATGGATTGAATGGGAATGTGGCTTAGCAGCAGCCTTTTCTTGAATTCAGATCAGCCTGTAGTTCAGATCAAAGGCTGCTAGTTCAATTTCACATTCAAAAAGAGTTGTAGCTTACCTGCATCAGTAATAGATGTGTGTGTATGTATGTAGGTTTGAAAAAAATAAAAAGATTAAAAAAATTAAGACAAATATGTTTCATGAGAAATAATTTTTGCACTGGTGCTTTATGTATTTAGATTAGAGTAGCAACATAATTTTGTCTATTATTTGGCTATGGGGTATTTAATGAGATTTAAAGTCAAAGTGTTCATGCAGTGCTCATTATTTGTGTGGTAAAGTAACTTTTCTATTTAGCAAAGTGGAAGACAGGGTATGTTTAGTGCTGGGTAGGCTAGGTTAAAGGAAATAAGATTAAGCTCAAGGGAGTGGGCCACATCCTGACACTACCTGTTCTGATATACCTTTGGAAGAATGCTGCTGACTTCAACAGAGTTTACACCAGTAGATAGGAATTACATTGAATAAAATGAAAAATTATGATGTCATGGATCAAAACATTGTTTACATGTAAGTTTGCTTCATGAGGAAATACAGTTAAGTGATTGATATTGTTAAAAGTTTCATTTGCACACATATATACATATACACAGATGTACATCTCTATATGCAAATATATATAAAAAGTGTATGCAATGTCTTTCAGACTTCAGCTTTAGAAAATCTAATGATTCGGCTCCTGTAAATTAGGTCTATAAGGTATGAAATTAAAATATTTCCCTTTCTTAATTCCTGACTTGTCTGTTCACAAAAATTTCTAAACCCGTTACCTCCTCTCTTAAAAAAAATCAGAAAATTATTACATTACCATTCTGAAAAACTTATAATAAAGGATCTCTTCATTCAAACATAGTTTTGAACGATATAGAAGATACCATACAACAGCGACTGAAATCAATAGGATAGGATTTTAAACAGGATTTGGTAGTTATTTAAACCAGTGGGAAGTCTTTTAAGCCATTGGGAATCTTTCTATTGAATTCAAAAGATGTTGGATCAAAGCTGAATTCTTTAATCAATATATCTAAATTTACATTACAAAAAGAATCAATAAAAACGTCAAGCCATTACTCCTATTCATAATGTTTGGGGGTTTTCTTGAGACAAGTGATGTGTTATGACAAAATCATACCAGGTAACTCTTGTCCCATGCTCCGGTTTCATCCAGGCACTGCTTAAGACACTTGACAGAACTGGCATCTTCAATTCAAACACTGATTTGGAGTGAGATGTCTTTAGCATACTGTAAACTCCACAATCAAGGCATCTACCTTCCACCCTAATGTGCATTGAACAGGAAGACAAGACTGAATGTGAGTCTACAGCAACACTTCTGCATCCAGCTCTGGGGTCCTCAACATAAGAAAGACATGGACCTGCTGGACCGTGTCCAGAGGAGAGCCACGAGGATGATCCAAGGGCTGGAGCACCTCTCCTATGAGGAGAGGCTGAGAGAGTGGGGGCTGTTCAGCCTGGAGAAGAGAAGGCTCCGGGGAGACCTTATTGCGGCCTTCCAGAACCTAAAGGGGGCCTACAGGAGAGCTGGGGAAGGACTTTTTACTAGGGCATGTAGTGATAGGATGAGGGGGAATGTCTTTAAACTGGAAGAGAGCAGGTTTAGATTAAACATTAAGAAGAAGTTTTTCACTTTAAGGGTGGTAAGGCACTGGAACAGGTTGCCCAGAGAGGTTGTTGAGGTCCCATCCCTGGAGGTGTTCAAGGCCAGGCTGGACGTGTCCCTGGGCAACCTAGTCTAGTGGGAGGTGTCCCTGCCCATGGCAGGGAGGGTGGAACTCTATGATCTTCAAGGTCCTTTCCAACCTAAACCATTCTATGATTCTATGATTCTACGTGCCGCTCAGTACCTTCATGTGAGATGACTCAAATGCAATCCTAGCAGATCTCAGACAAGTCACTAATCTGTCATGATCACTGACACCCCAGGCAGACATAGCAGTTCTTCAGCCATCACTTGGAGAAAATTTCCTTAATTCCTAAACTTTAGCCAGGTTTCTAACATTTCCTGACCAAGGCAAAAGAGATGAGACGTGCCACATCACCACCTTTCAATAATTCTTAATAAAAAAAGTACTGTAGAACAAGTACAGAGCATCAAGACATTATTTCTTGATAAAAGAGAGGCGTCAACTACTGACAACACCAACAAAATGAGATCCCCTAGATATTTCACCTACTGTGGTGACATTACTCCAAAGTAGTTGTTCTGGAAAAAACATCCCTACACCTCTAATACCTCACCAAGCATCAAAGGTCTAAAAGAAAAAAGTTCATGTAACCTCTTTTTCCCATCCTGCATTTACAGAAGCTACGTGAACCAAATACATTGATTTCTAACTACAATGTAACCAGAAATTCCCATGAAAGGGGAGGAAAAATAATTTAGGCTAACCTGAATCAAACAGGCTGAAGAACTGATATTGGCTTTTGTGGATGATATTATACGATAAAGGCCAAAAATAGTGCTACGAACTAATACTAAAAGGAACTATAAACTAAACTCAACAAAACAAAATTAAATGAAATGAAACTAAATTAGAATCTCTGTGGAGCACTTAGTAGATTTCCTTGTATGACTTCTGCCATTGCCCCTAAAACTACACACTCTTTCAGGCGCAAGTCATTTGCAAACAGAGGAGTTGGGTGAGGAAGAAGCCACTAAGCATAGGCACCCAAGAGGAACACTTTCAAAGCAAGAGATAGACAACTGCTATAAAACCATATTCAAGCCATTTATCTCATGAGCAAGAAACTCCATGAGGGTTTTATGTAAGTATTCTAGTCTCTTTAACCATCTGAGTTTACCCATGTGAACAGTTTTTGCTAAAGTTATCAAAGGACATTGAATTTGCTCTGTAAAACAGTAATCATCACGGTCACTTTTTGACATGGGAGCAAGTATGGCATGAATGAAAGAACAAAGAAGAAAACATAAAACTGAGAAGTCACTTAGTTCTGTTCTACTAATTGCTCTTAGTAAACTACCAAATTCTTGTGTTTCTGAATAAGTAAATAATAATGGTCAGTATTGGTCATTAATTACCCAGTAACCACTGAATACCTACACTTTAAATTTCAATAAGAATTTCTTCTCTTCTAAGAAATGGTTTCAAGTTTTGCAAAGAAAGCAGGTACTTCCACATTTAAATACATTTATATCCACATGAAGTTACTAAAAAATAGCAGTCATTCTAAAGAGGTGATGATGCCAAATAAGTGACATTTATTAAAGGCCTTTTCCTCATTTTTCTCTTTTACGAACACTTCCTAAATTATTTAAAAAATACCAGTGATTCCTCTTGAGTTCAAAACTTTCATTTGCCAGAGTCATGCATTATTTATCCATTCCGAAATATCACAGTGACATACATTTCCAGTACATTATCTTATCAAGGGGTGCAAGTCACTTAGAAGACAAAACCTTTAGTGCTGCTGTGTGTTGGCCTTATTTCAAAAGGGGCTGATGAATCCCTCCCTGAGAAAAGCCATCTGTTTGGTAAAGCCACATGAGAATAGCCCCAGGCTCATAGACCTCAGCAGGGAGCTCAGAGAAGGTGTGGGTGGCCTCGGCCAGCACAGGATACATCTACATAGTGACTGCTCCTGTGGGACAGTCCGGTGAATTTTCTGTTTCTCTGCATCTCCCCTAGGAGGCACCAGGCCTTTGCATGGCCCTTTACTCAGACAGGTGGCCAAGGAGGTGCAAGCTTGCCTTGGGGTTTGTGTCAAGGCCTGTTAAGCTGCTGTACTGGGCTGTGCAGCTCCACCCAGGTAGATCAGCCTGAGGCCACTCCTGCTATGTACCACGTTCTGCACCTGAGTTCTGAAAATATTGGCAATTCTATGTAGCATTAAGCCTCTTTTTTCTTTAAGGATTTCCTCCTTATATCCCAGATTCCTGCACTGGAACCCCTTTTCTTTGTTACTGAACTTTGAGTTTAGGGTGAAAAGACGAACGCTGCTCTTTGTTGTTGGATTTGCTTGGTCACTTGAGAATTGCGTGGAGCAATCTCTCTGTACACACATCATAAAATCATAGAATCATCTGTAATACTACCTATCATGACACTGTTGGGCTAAGGAAGCAGCACAGAAGACCTGTGAAACAACTCCAAATGGATGACCACCAGGTTATTAACACAATCAAAATCTTTTAGGTGGCTAGAAGGAGAAAAGAACACCAAAAAAGGCTTCCAAAGTGCAAAAATAAATCAAATAAAGGTAGGCTTTTTAAAAGAAAATGGGTTGCAAAAGTATATATGTTTACCACCAGTGACTGACACAGAAGTTTCTTGTGGTGGATGTTGAAGGGTGATGCAGAAAGACGTAATTTGGTGAACACAGCTAACGGAATCTGGGTTCCTCCAGATTTGCGACCCAATTGATCTATTACTTAACTATAAAGGGCAAAGGCTGACTGAAGCTTTTCCTACAGCTGGGATATTCACAGTATTTCTCTTGCTCAGTCTCTGGTATCTAATAAGGACCGAGCTTTTCCCTCAGTGGTCTCTATAGGAAGGTTTCTCTTCTGTATATAGCTATTTTATTATACTTATAAGAAATCAATATCTCTGAGATATTTTCCTTTCTGCCAGCTATGGCTGAAACTGGCTGGAACTTCCGAAGTTATTAAGGAGACATACACAGAAAGAGAGAGGGGCACATACAGGGTAAGTGCGTTAGCTGCTGCGTGAAGGAAACCAAACATTATAATCACGGCCCAGAATGGATAGATGGTTCCTATCCCAGTGGATAGAGGATAACATTAAAGGAATACATTTGTCATGCAAAATTATCCTTTCAGACATACTCATAAGCAGTGCAGAACCAGCTGGGTTCCATGGCTTCCACCAGCGATGCTGATGTGAGACTGCAGGGCACTTAGTCCTTTTGGCAATGCAGCAAGTGCGTCCTGCCAGTTATGTTTGGCAGCTGTCACTAAATTCAACCTACATAAAGAATAACAGACAACCTGGCTCATGGAATTGCTGGTGGAATATAATGACTTTTGCCTTTAGGTGGCCTCAGCAAAGCAGGTCTACAATTTCGTTTCTTCTCAGCTCACAAAAGGGGGCACAACCTGTAGCACTTGAGCAACATGCAGCTCATGAGCTATTCAAGTACATATCAACTGTTTTCAGTCTGGATGATATTACACAGACAACAACAGGGTTGTGGTGGTATCGAGGTTGCTAGGTATGCCAACACTCAAGCTGTGAAAGCAAGTGAGCCATGGGAGCCATATGGCAAATTTACTTTGTACTGCAACGGAGCAGCGGGGACCCTCAGGGAGACACTTTCTTTCTCTTCCTGAGAGCTATCAGGGAGATCAGGAGGTAACTAGTACCTGGTCTGGTGTCTTTAAAATATGTGAAGTGTTTGGAAGGAAAATTGTAGGATCATACTGTTACAGGTGGCAATAGTCCCACAGAAGTCAATGGCCCTAGTTGCATGAATGAGAGTTCACTAATTTAATTCAGAAGTTTCAAAAGTCCTGTTCAGGACTGAGGTGTGCTGGTGGCCACTCATCTCTGCCCATCCTGATGATGGTTAACACTTCCAGCAAACTGCCTGCTCTCCCTTGTTCGCTGTAGGCAAGGTCAGACTGACTAGCTAAAATCATATAACTGCCTGTTCAAGAGAACCCAACCTTCAGCAAAATGGAGATGTTCACATGAATTCCTCCTTGGCAGAAGTCAGGAGCTGTTCTACAGAAAAGCAGTTACAAGGGCTAACAGATAGTAACACCCAGCATTGCTGGACCCAAAGGAGGATGCTTGGCCAAATGAAAACATAAGGACAGAAGGAAACACCTGGGTCATCGAGACTGTCCCCTGAGATCTTGGACAGTGCTTTGTATAATCGCTTGCATATATGTATTGAGCTCCCCTGACTCCCAACAGAAGGCTGTTCCTGAAATTGAATGTTTCATGATAATGTGTGTAAGTGCTGAACAATCAGATACTAAAAATGGTCATTTAAAAGTTTGTATTAAATGATGATGATGAAGAGGTCAAGTAAGATTTGTTATTGTGATTTTTAAGCTGTCATTCAGAAGGTTTCTAATATAGGACAGAAGTGATCGAATCGGAAATCATCCATAAATTTAACTCTCACTATGATACAAAAATTTAACAGCAGATTGCTGAAAACCCTCAAAGACCAAAGAGGTAGAGATAAGGCCACAAAAAACAATCTGTGATTTTGTAGGCATGTATTCTTAAGGAGCCATCTATCATGACAGAAAAAAAGACATTGTTCATTAAAATGGGAAAATTAATCAGCATTAATTCTAGTACTGTAGCTGTCAATGCAGTTTAATCTGTATAGTTATACTTCTGGTTATGGGGCACAGTATTTTTCCCCTTTTTAGAGGCCAATTTGCTAGTACTGGATTAAATGAAGACTACGTATTAAACCATAAAAAAAGTGGATCGGGTCTCCACGAGGGTCAGTGAAGTCTGATAAAATTTCTTACACCAGCAAAAGAAGTGGAGCTAGCTTAATTGTCTTCCAAAGCTCAAAAATACAAGGTAGCATTTCCCAAGCAGTGCCAAATAACCTTGGAGCTTAAAATCTGATGCAAAACAATTCGAATTCATGTGCCTGTCTTTTTTGGAGGAAGGGAAAGAATCAGTGTACGAATTAATGCCTTACCAATATTTATATCAGAAATCTAAATATTTTAAAAAATGCTGTTCCATTTTGAACTATTCCATACCTTGGATATCAGAAAAAAATGCAAAAAATTATGTGAAAATGACTCAACAACACAAGTGTTTGTGCAGTCCATCCTCTGAGTCTCATGTCATACACCAAACATGACACCTATTGTATCATCCTAACATTCTCATAAACTAAGAATTGAGAGTTTCTCTGCAAAAGGAATTGCAATTCCAGTCTGGATCCCAAGGTTCAAATGTGTAAAAAAAAAGAAGTAGCCAGATTTACCAGCAGATTTACTACAGTCTCATGAATCATGTTGTCTAAATGATGTCTGTAAGGAATCATGTATTACTTTTATCCATCTCTTCATCTGCTCTGTGTATAAATAAAGCAGGCAGTCTCTTTAAATAGATCTTTATAGTCTAGTACTTTCCAGAGGCTCTAAAAAAATCAATGAAAAAAGGTAAGTGTGAAAATAACACTGTCTTTACTTACATGCTCCCCTAACAAAATTATAAAACATTGTAAAAATCCACAAACCAGCATAAAAACATTTCTTCTCAGTTCTTTGAAACCAATGGGATGTTTGGCCGCTATTTTCAGTGATAGCAAGCCAGGACATTTTCTTATAGTGAGTCTGATCCTTATAATTAATTACTGGGTTTTTTTTTTTATTCCTACCTTGATCTAACTGTACTACTTCGGGCAGATGGATTTTTTGTGGCTTCATTAATAAAATATAGAAACACAGATGATACAGGATACACCTCATCTTAGATGCATCAATTTAGACATCTAAAATTTAGATGAATGCTACAAACTAGTTATCCAGGTTCCAGCTATAGTGAAAGGAAAAAGCAGATCTTCCAAACATGGTGCTTGCCACCTATTTTAAAAAGGATGGGTTTTTCCTGCCTCCATGTGCCTCCTTCAGATCTCATGTCCTAATACAGCCATGCATGCAGCTAAGGCAAGTGTTACCTCCTCAGGAAGTCACATCAGACTGGTACAAGATGCCTTGCCTTGGGAACAAGCAACAGATGAGTGAGAAGAGAATGATGGAGCGCTGGCCCCTACGAGGTGCTATTCAGGGAAGCAAGCTGGTCACCACACAGGAGAGAGGGAGACTGAACTGAGAGTGAAGAGCCACATGTCTGTGCTCCAGGTGCTCCCAGGGTGCTCCTGGGGTAAGTGTGAGCTTTACCTCAGTGTAAACAGTTGCAATTGGAAATGGAATGCAGTTGGTCTGCAAAAACAGTAGCTATATAACTTCAGGCTATAGACACATTTAAGTGTCCCCCTATTGTTCATTGTATGTGAGCTCCTTTTATGGAACAAATGGATCTCTAGGCCTAGATTTAGTTGCCTAATCATAGGTAGGTAATTAGTGCCATCTGAACTCTCCTGGATCATCAAGACAAATATAAGACAGGAATATGTGATAGCTATACCCTTCTGGACCAGGAGGTAGAGGTCAGGTGGGGTAAGCTAGGACATCCCATCTGCCACTGAATGTTTGTTTGTGGACAGCTGAACCAAACACTAGAGCTTCATCAGTTAAAACAGGCACTTATGCACCTGCGTCCCATGTAGACACCAATGTGTGAAGACACATCTACATCTGTGCTCTGACTTTCACTCTAAGTGCCCCAGGTCCACCAGCCCTGTGTAGATAACTAGCGTAACCTTAGGCACCTCAAATAGCCCCGGACGCCCATGTGTGGACAACTGACCAGAGCCTTCTGTGTCTGGTTGCAGAGATGCTCTTCCAGGCATATTGATAAAATGGGAGGCAGACCTCTGGAACTGAAGAGGTTATAAGCAGCACTGACTACACTGGCATAATGCTCCTGTTCGAGATACTTGTATCGCCAGCACTTTGCGAAATGTAATTACATCATATCCATCTGCTTTAGCACAGAATCAGGGGACCACTACTGTGCTGTGAAGGACAGTCTTACATCTTTAATCGTTCTGTGATGTTGGCGCTAAGTGACCTGTCTTCTAATCAAGGATGCAATGATACTGCATTTCATGCTTAAAACCTGAGCGTACAAATTCATTCAACTGGCTTTAATTTGAAATATGGGCATTAGCAGCTGTACAATTTGTGACAGACTGATCATTTTTATGATGTGTCTGTTGGTATGGCCAATATTTCCTCTCTTCATCACTTTGGATGCTGTGCATGTGCAATGTGTAATAAAGAAACTGAATTACCTCTCACCCCTGGAGAAGGTGATCCCTCCGAATCAGCACAGTGGCTATTGGCAGGCAGTACACATCATTTGCATTGTGGCTGCCTGCACCCTGCTTGACCTACGTATGAATATTGCAGTTCACCTAATCCCTATTGCTTGCCCAAACAATTCTGATACGAAAAAGTATGATAATTGCTGCTGCTACCTGTCACAGGCATAGCATCATACTACAGTATTCATGAGAACTTGTGCAAAATGGTGCTCAACGGGCAAGAAAATTAAAGAGTTAATAAATTCAGACCCATTATTTTTCACTAACAGAACATGTAGGAAATAAAGGAGAGGTTTTCTTTTGGCGATAAATTAGCTCCCACCCTCCTTTTGTTTGTTATTACAGTCATGGTTCAAAGCCCTCTACAAAAACAAGGTCCCACTTTATTATAGGACAGTCAGGTTCAGCGCACAGCTTGCAATAAAGAAATTAGCAAACCAGAAGCTGCAATTCTGTAGAAACACTCAAAAACGAAGAGGATTTAAAGTGACAAGATCCAATTAAATTTAATTACCCAAGCTGTATTTTCATTTTAACTGACACTTTTTATTAAGGAGCCACATGCACTAAAGCTAGAAACCTGGGCCAAATTGCATCCCAGTAATACAGTTATCTTATGCAAAATTCTGAGTATCTAATTTTCTAAAATGAAATTAGAGACATGGGGTTTGTAAAAGGTTCTCTTTGTCTGATACTATAAGATGCTGTTTGCAATGTACCTACACTACTGTATATCTATGCTACTGTAGCACCTGATGTACGTAATAAAACTTATTATTGG
>NW_009649320.1:318408-333451 GCF_000708025.1 Charadrius vociferus | reverse complement strand
AGTCTTAGCACAACTTTATTATTTTTTAATATGGAAGTATTCAATATAAGTCAGGGAGGCTTAACATCTGCAGATCTGAAACTCTTGAAAGCTAAAACGTAAAGTCTTTATGACTTTGTCATGAGAAATGTATTTATGCATCTTTTAATTTTAGGCTTAAGCAGTCAACATAAAGCTGGACCAAATGTTTGTTTTAGCTTCCCCTTATTTGTCCCCATGGCAGCAAAGAGGGGCTGCAGAGAACAACCCAGTAGGAGACTTACACTTGGAAGTTTTTTCCATGCCTCTGGTTTTAAAAAATATATAGCTAAAAATTTTAAATGAAAAAATTGGAAGGCAGCAGATGAATGGCTAAACAACTGACAAGAAAACCATCAGAGAACAGGAGAACATAGACACTTGTTTAAGCTCAAGCCAGTGCGAGCACCCTAACACCCACGAGGCTTTAAGAAACGTGTGAGGTTACACCATCATCCTTCCCTCCAGAGGGCTGAGTAGGATGTGTCAGTGACTTTGGTGGCTGGAGTGGGGCTACCCCTGGTGCCAGCACCTCAGCACCCACATCATGCCCACTGGCAACCCTCCCCAACAGTAGGATCAGCACTCCCCTGGGAGCAGGAAGAAAAGTGGGTGCATACCGTTGCCCCGTCCTTGGCAGGGACTTGTACTGCTGTGCCTCCCCCTCCCTCCAGCCATCCCATACAGCCCCTCAGGCTAATGGGGACATGCGTGGATGACATGAGTGCTTCTCCTGCCAACAGCAGCAAGGAGCTGAAGGGCTGTCCAAGGGAGAGCCACCACCAGGACCAGCCCACACTCATTTTTCTTTCCCCTGGAGGAGAGGAGGGGTGCCAGGGTGCCAGGCTTCAGAGGAAAAGTGCTTCCCCACGTGGACTGTGTCTCTTACAGATATGTGCAACAGCATCACCATGAGCATTACTACAAGCTACATTCATGAAAGTGAAGTTGGCTTCCGTTTCTGTTAAGTGCTGCTGCTAAACTTCTCAGATTTCTCAGCAGAAGAGGGCTGTAGCTACAGAGGTTCTGTTTTCATAAGAGACAAGGGAGAGAAAGAGACTGGGATAGAGTCCCGGTCTCCTTTATTTTTAAAGTGTGAAAATAAAGGATGCAATTACCTTGCGGGAGCAAATTCAGAGCCAAAACATGGTGTGTAAAGTATTTTGAGGATGAAATGAAGTGTAGCCACAGTCAGACGTTTCTCCATCAAAAGTTTCAGCCTGTATCATTCCCCTTTGTAATGTTTCAGCTTAATTTCCTGTGAAAACAGTAAAGGCTGTGGGTATTAACACCTACCAGAACAAACAAGGTGATGGGCAATACCTTAGCACTCTCTTCTACCCACATTAGGACCAGGAGAGTACAGCTACCACAAGAGCTAGCTTATTTGTTTAATAAAGTGGTATTTAATAACACATCTGGAAAACAAAAATATTGTCATACGCACCCTTCCTCCCAAACTGAATAGCTTATTTGAGGTAGTGCCATACAAGTGCATTACAGGGGTTAGAAGGAAAATGCTTTGTACCATCACTTTCGTCTGGAGAAGGCTTCCTGGCTATTGCATGCCCCTGTGTACAGAAACCAGAAAGCCCAGTGGTGAAGTAGTTCTTTCTGAGGAGAAGTCATGGTCTGTTACAGAAAATTTTGTCCAGTGAGGGACACTGAACCAAGGAAATAAATGGATCCATAAAGCAAACAAATCACAATTTTCACAAGATACTCTGACAGTATTCCCATACCGGAATTTTAAATTTTCAGACCCAGGTTTGGTTTTCCTCAGAGAAAAAAAAAATAATCCAGGTGCTGAAATATTCCAAACCTAGGGCTATTCACAGCTAACTTAATGAATAATTTATCTCCCAGTAACATAAATATGGCCATGGCATAGTCAGAAAGTATTTGTCAAAGAGCCACTGGGCTCACACAGCTAAGTTAGGCCAGTTCCTGCAGCTAATAGCATCCAAAGGGACCGTATGGTTAGCACCCTTTCTGCCTATCTCTGACTCCCTATTCTGAACAGCTGTCCCATACTCCCAAGGGCAACCTATAGCAAGAGTCCAGAGAAAGTCTTAAACTTGCCTTCAGATCCATAGCATGACTCCCTGCTTGATCCACCAGCAAATCCCCAAACCATCAAAGATGCACGTCGAAGGTCCTTTGTCAAACACATTCTTTTCATTCATCCTTTCACATCAAAATTAATGAGGGAAGAAACAGTTTTAAGCAGAATGCAAACAAATCACTATAAGCCAAACTTTTTTTAGAGGGGAAGTTGAAGGAAGGGGGGAACATACATGTGCAAAATGGAAAGAGCTACTTTATCCCAAGAACCAAGACGCCCTATCGGGGCTAGCCACCGTTCATACATGGTTATAAGCTGTATGTGAATGAACTCACTTGTGTGCCATGTCCACATGTGTACAATCCTCAGTCTCTCTGAGACACACCTCCATAGGCACAGTGGGACAGGTGGCCAATGGGGCAGAGATCTTCACCTTCCCAGTGCAATTGCACTTCCATTTAGCTCTCCAGTCCCAGGAATCCTGACTGAAAGAAGGTCTGCCAGATGCTGATTTGCCTCCAATTGCTTCCCTTTCTCTGCCCAAACAACACAGAAATTTATACACAGTGTACACCAATTCAGTAGTTAATCATAAAAAGGCTACAAACATGAGTAAATTGGGCACAATTCTTTCTAAAGATACTACACATGCTATAAGCTTCCCTCAGCAGCACTCGCTGTGAATAAGACTGCGTAACTCAGATCCTTTGAAGCCCAGTTCTGCTCCTGGGAAGGACAAGGGAAACGCTTACAATGGCGTTGTATGGTCTTTATACTCAGAAAAAAATAAAGACTCGTAGAATCTGATTAACATCCTTGATGACTAACTAAAAAATACCTTCTGCTTTTCTACCAGTCCTTCCCAAAAAGCAGCAATAATGCAAAAATAAAAAACCCTGAACAGCCCACCAAACGTTGTCTTCCTTTGCATAAGGCAGTAATTTCTCTAACCTTCTCTAATTTTCATATTATTTCTGTCACTTGTGATATGTTTCCACCTTCAAATACTCATTATAGGACATACAGAATAACCAAAGAGCTTCTTACTCTTCCATTTGAGGGATATTTAGTGATGTGATAAATCAGGTTAACCAAGATATCAAACATCAGGCAGACTGGCAGAAAAAAAAAGGACATGCTATTATACAAGTCATATGCATATTAATTTTGTAACTTCCAATTACCTGCTCAAAGACAGCTTCTTCCTTTATTACCATTCAAAATCCATTAATTAAAAATCACACATTTAAGAACAATAGCTCAAGAAAAAAAATCCAAATTCAGCCCATAGCTGCATATTTGTTTAGAAGGATGAATGACTGAAGGGGAAAAGCCCACCCGGCATCCAGTCTCACACATACTGTGAATGGCTCTAAAGCGCCTTTCGGGTGAGCAAACAAGTCGTGTAATTCTATCGTGTGCTGATTCAAAAATAAATGCTGAACAGACTCGCTTGGCTCTGCCTGGCTGTGGAGGGTGTCTCGTTTCTAGCGCCAGGGAGACTTAACAGGTTTGTAGTCATTTCCATGCGAGTCTGTAGAAACAACTATAGAAGTCTATGGAAGGTATTCATTAAGATTGGAAATGGGGGAAACGGCTTCTCTTGGCGGCCTGAAAATATGTCGTCTAGCTGTTTCATGAGTCTTGCTCTCAAGTTCTAAGTTAAATCAATCTTCACATTTGAGGTCAGGAGAAGATTTCCCCAAGCTCCAGACTGGCTGTGCTTGCTGGGCTGCTCTTCATTCTTCCTGCAATCATCTAGGAGGGTTTTTTAGCATGCCCCAAGTCATCACAGGATTCAGGGTTTGATGAGGCTCTTGATGTCTCCTGCTCGCTTCCTAAGACACACTTTTTCATGACGCTTCATCTTTTCCTATAGGGCTGTCTGCACTGACATGCTGAAAGTGGCAACAAAACCAAAGCAGCCATTCATGTCTCAGGCTGGGTCTCACATTTCAAACATGGAAGAGGGCAGTTTAGTCTACTATTGTTTGTGTTCTACATCTTCTATAGGACTTTAGTATCCATGGTGGTCACCTTGAAGTCTACAAATTTTATTACATACGTATATGCATGCATACATGCATATATATTAAATCAATCAGAATGGAAAATATGTAAGTAGTTAAAATTGTGACTAAAGAATGCTGGAAGTAGGTCTAAATAAATGCCAACACTTCATCAAGCAAAGCAGGACTAGGAGAAAATCCAGAGATCCCGTTTGTTTGCCTGGTTAAGCTGTATTGTTACGCTCTGTCCTCCTTTTGCACACCCCACACACCCCCACCTTTTGTACTAATCTTCCCTACATCTGCTGCCAGCTAGGCCAAGCTCAAACAGCAGTGTCAATTTGAGGGTCAGAAAGGTCGGCAGTGACACCCGATTTAAGTGTTATTCACTCTGATGCTGTGACAAGACAGATACAGCGTGGCCTGACTAAAGTGATGTATGTTAAATTTGTTGCAAATTACTGGCGTGATGGATCTATTGATGACCCATTGCAGCTGTCAGGATGTCTCTATCAGTCTCTCAGTTACGCTTTCTCCTGCTGCTCGACCCCATCCCCCTCTGCCTGCTCCCATCAAGCACATGGTGGCTTTATAGTCCCTGAGAAACTCAAGGTGCAAAGCACAGGGAAACAAAGCAGCAATATCTGCGGTGAACCTGAGGAGCACTGGAAGTCATCTCAAGAGGTGTAAAGGTTTGGTGGTTTATCGACTTGAGTCATTGTTCAAGTTCACGTAATCTGGACACCTGCAGAAAACTAATCGTTAATAATAAGTTTTCAAGCTAACTCTTGTCTTCATCCAAAGTACTGGGAGCCTGATTATTTCAGTTCTTGCCAGAAGTGTCTTACTCATCTGAGAAACTCTTTCAAAGGGGACAAAGACTTTTTAGCTTTTTCTCCCAAATAGAGCAGAGAGATAACAGACCCAGATTCTCCACAGCAGAAGCTGGGAGAGCAGAAAAAGGCAGAAGGAGACTACCCAGGACATTCCCTTCCTACTGATCTCTCCCCTTCTGAGCAAAGCCATGTCCAGCTTCTCTGGTGAGTGACATTACAGCCATGGGAGGGAAGAGCAGCAGCCACTTTAGAGCAGGTCCCCTGAAGAATGGTAGCTTGCCTGCTGCCCACGGTGGCTGAGACTCTCCCCTTGGTGCCCCATGGGAAGGAAGGTGTGTGTGTGGGAAGCCAGGTCTGACGTGTGTCTTGCAATGCCGCAAGGCTGGAGCTTGGGAGAGGCACGGAAGCCCGATCTAGTGAAATGGAGTGAAACAGATGGAGACCAAATCCTCTCAAGTACCATAGATCATTTCTACTTTCAAACCAATGTCCCTCTTAGGATGCTTGTTCGTGGGCAGGTGCAGTAGTAATTACAGAAGTACAGCCCTTCCATACATTTTAGCACAGATAGAGGAAGCCCCTAGTGATGATGATAAATTATGTCCCACCCCATAATTACATTTGAGGAGCATCTTATGCAAATTTCTTCTGTTTAAGCATTTGATTTGTTTGTTTGGGTTTGTTGGGTTTTTTTGCATTAACTCCATTGTAGCTCTGAGGCGTCCTAAGTTAGTTTTGTTCTTGCTTCTAATTATCGCTACTTCCTGCTGCTGCTGCGCCTTTTGTTCTTTCATTCTGTCCCACAGATTGTCGTCTTTTTGGTCTAGCATGCAAAGTTATTTTTAATAACAGCTGATTTCTTCACAAACAAAGGGAGAACACAACTCAGTTGCAGTCCCTGTATTCTCGGCATTGGCAAGGGATGGCCCGGGTGCTGCTGCGCTCCTATTTTCTGTTGG
Source organism: Charadrius vociferus (assembly GCF_000708025.1). Lineage (NCBI taxonomy): Eukaryota > Metazoa > Chordata > Aves > Charadriiformes > Charadriidae > Charadrius > Charadrius vociferus. The sequence continues at coordinate 327,564 of NW_009649320.1, read as the reverse complement.
ATTGTGCTAAATACCACTCAGCAAACAGGGACATTCAGGGATGGTGAAGTGCAGTGCCCTAAGTGGAGAGAATTATAGTCAGTGTGCAAAAGAGTGTCTGGGAATCTGAAGATGTTTTCAAGAACACAGATCCTATGAAGGACTGTTAGGGAAAAGGGGGAGTGGAGAAAATAGCTTTATGGTTTTCGGCTGACCTTGTAGTTGGAAGACCAATACGGCTATTAGAATTCCAGTTCCACCAGCACCTTCAGCATCTTTCATCACAACACATATTTGACCTCTTCCATTTTAATTTGATTAATCAAAGCCCTAAAGAAAGGAGAAGCAGCAAAGAACCCTAGGCCACTTTATTTTAGAACTGGAATAATGTCAGCCACAGTAGTGGTTCCATTGTTAATTTTAATCCCCTGTGAATTCTCTTTCCGGGCAGAGATGAAACATAGACAATCAGGAAAGACTCTTGAAAAAATAGGATGCCTTCAGCAACACAAATATGTTGATAGAAATAAAAAGAATTTTGCCTAGCTACTTGTGGATTGAATTGAGCAGCAACTAGTACGAAATCTGTACTTAAATGTTACACTCAAAGCTCAAGATGATCCTTGAAATATCTTATGGCACAATATATCATTATATGTGGTACCCAGATATACCTCTCCTTCATCACAAATGATCACACAACAGTCACCTGGATGGTCCAGGGCCTGAACAAGAGAGTTCATCTCAGCTTATAGTCTAGGATCCACCAGGTGATGCTGAGAAATAAGGGATAGGAAAGGTACAAGAAAATAATTTTGAAAAGCCTGCCACCATAGTTCATAGTTTGATCTCCTCTGGTGGAAAATAACAAAACTACAGTTGTTCACATAAGCCCACCAGCATAGGATCACTTTGAGACTCTGTCTTAACAAAAGGCTTTCAAATCAGAGCATTCATGAGTATTTATCTGAACTTCACCTCATCCTGAAAACTGACAACATGAGAGTCATGGCCCTCCTCAACTAGACTACAGCAAAGTGCTGTAACTCATCATGTAAGAGTTAGGAAACACTGTCTGACAGTGAAAACTGCACCACATCTTACAAGCAAGACTGGCAACCATGGCTATTTTGTCCCTGTGCTCTACTTCTTTCAAGGGGCTTAATTAGATTACCATCTTCAAAGAATTTGTCTTTATCCGTATGTCTCTTGGTGGCACTGGCCAAAAAGATTAAAGCACAGCTCTAAGTTGTGGTGCAGCACTCACTACCACTTGTCGACATATTCTCAGCAGCCATCCCAGCTCTGAGGAATAATATCTTATGGGAACTAAACTCCATAGCAAAGCTCATCACCCTCCACTCCGAGGGCAAGGCACGTTTTTATGATACCATCTTTACTAACATAAACAGAGACACTTGTGAGCACACACATTTTTAAATCTTTGAATAAACCTCCCAAAGACAGTTCTCCTTTAGGGAAGAAGATGTCAAAATGAAATAGATGACAGCCATATTGATTAATGTTACACTACAAATATAAAAATCTTTATAGCAGAGCTCAACAAACATACGTAAACTATTATTTCATTGCTGTGAAAAATGGAGACCAGTCTAATGGATCTCGTATAGAAAATGAAAATACTTCACATGGAAATGAACCCCTTTCTCCTTACCCACAAATCCATTTCCAGTCCAGCTGGTAGAAACCCTCAGGTTTTCTCTCTCTTGGCTGGAAAATGCATTCAATATGTCCAGGGACACATGCACAGAACAGTCAGTATTCTTGTGATAAGGTGAGTGATTTGGGATTGAATTTCTTCAGGCAAAGGCAGAAATTGAACCAGAAATCCCACTTCCTGGCAAGGTTCTGGCCACTAAGCAATTGCTTTAAAAAGCTGTATTTCAAAAGAAAGTGTGAACTACCTTTGCATTTTAAGAGCTGAACCTTGTACCAAATCCCTCGAGGGAGTTAAATGAGAGAGAATGGGCCTTTCCTCTGCTTTGGTGGGGGTTGGGGACCAAAATGCTCACTGGTGTTGAGATCAAGACACAGAAGTGTAACCTTCAACACCTATGGAAATCGTGGTGAAAGACTACAGTGTGTCTAATACAAAAACACTTGTAGTCTTAGAGCAACAGCAGAGTGAAGGTATTGAGGACAGTCATTTTTAAAGTAAATACCTACAGTTGGTTTGAATCCCTTTGTATATAACCTTCAGTTTCTGAAAACTAACAAGATAAGAGCTTATGGTGATATGACTTCAGACACTGAGTACATTTTTTACTTCAGGCAAAAATACAGTAATTCTCATGATTTTGCGTCTTTTTTTTATTTTGTCTTTATTTTCTTTCTCCCTCTCACTATTTCAGTCTTTCATACTTTAGCTCTTTCATGATCTTTCTTCTTTTTCTCTGTTTCTTTTTCTTTTTCCCTTTCCCTTTCCCTTTCCCTTTCCCTGCCTTCTCCCTCCTCCCCTCTCCTCTCCTCTCCTCTCCTCTCCTCTCCTCTCCTCTCCTCTCCTCTCCTCTCCTCTTCTCTTCTCTTTTTTTGGGGTAGAGAAAAGATAGTGGCTACAGCTTTTCAGCCCAGTATAGGAAAGATGCAAAGATCCCAGTTATACAAATCCTCTGATTCACCTTGGAATGGACAGACCTTTAAGTGAGTAGACTTGTAGGCAATGAGAAGAAATTCTGGCCTAAAAACCAATCTTTTTTCCACAAAGACACACAGGCATGGAAAACTATAACATCATGACTTACTGTTTGCCAATCAGAAAGGAAGAAAAGTCTACTTTTTTTTTTTCTTAATGCCATAACTTGGCCTATAAATCAAATATGGATATTTTCTTGCATTAGTAAGTAGGTTTTTATTATGTTAATATGTTTTTCATTGTATTGCAGAGCTCCATTTCTCTAATATGGTCCAGAAGGCATCCAAATATGAAAGCAAACCCCGGCTAACATGATCCAAATTCCTTTAAGCTTATTATTTTAGTGACATTTATGTCATGTTAGCACCCTTTTATATTACATTAGTGAAAACAACCCATGAAAATGTGATAAGAAAATTATAAATGCAGTGTGCACATTGTTAATAAGATTTATCAAATTACTAGTTTGAGAAACAACTTTTCTAGCAATAAAATGAGTAAAAATCACAATGTCATTTCTAACAGTTTGACCTCTTGCATTATTGCCACTTATCATCTACTGCAGAAGTCTACCTGCAGATAAACTCTTGAGACCATATAATATGCCACAGAAGACCGAAGTACTCTGGAATGTAAAAGCGCTGACAACTGTCATTTGCCATCAGTAATCCAAGGAAATTTGGCATTTGAATGAGGACAGCTTTCAGCATAGCATTTCTTCCAAGTTGCATGACCACATCTTGAGAGCTCCAGGTTAGACTTATTGACCACATCTACCTATCTCTGATAATTAAGTACCATCTTTTGATGCCTGTGCACTAGGGAATGCCCTCACTGTCCAGAGAAGCTGGTACATACCCATGCCTACTGAACAAGGCTGCATAAATATCAACTTTAAACTATTACCATTAAACCCTTCGAAAGACTTTCCAAACAGCGATGCAATGATGATCAGATTAAAATCCATCATGTAATAATAATAGGCAATGAATAATATATCTTGATTACAGCTCATCTCAGGACAATTATTACTAAAACAGATATGAACAAAGCAAGCCAGATGGTCTGGTAAAGATGTCCATAAGTATCCTAGCCATGCACCCTCTGGCATACAGTGCCAAGATCTGCTTCCCCTGTTCACTGCAGGGAGCACCTTTCTCAGGAAATAATCTCTCTAAGCAGTTTGCTGAAACCAAAGCCCTTATTTGAAGGGTAAAGTCCAGCATAAAAGGGGGTTATAAGAAATAAAGGTGGAATAAAATAGAAATGTAAATGCAGGTAAGTCCTGTGGTAGAGTGCCTCTCAGATAAGAAAAGATCTGCACCGCGTCCCATCATTGTGACTCTGATGCTAAGCAATCAAGATAAAATAAACTTCCCACAAGATGGCTCAGTAACAAACAAAAAATGATTGTGTATGAAACCACTCGAGCTACGACAAGACTAATCCAATGGGCAGTGCTTTAAATTGCCGAGAAGTTTGGGATCTTTTTTCTTTGTCTTTCCTCGGGGCTTCTCCGTGTGTTGTAACTTCTCTATGCATGGAGAGTATAGTTAGTATTTTCATTTGCTGCCTAAGTAGCAAATTACCCTGTAAACAGCCCACAAGAGCTGGTCTGTAATTGAATTGTAACTGTTGACTTTAGACATTTGGTATATTTGCTGCAAGAAGTAAATTTTCAAAACTTCATCTTGATGCAGTCAGACAAAATGAAAGGTAATATTCTTTATCTGCCACAGATTGCTGCAGATGAACTGCTTTCATATGAGCTTAAATAAGATTTAGTGTATTCCATCCTTCAGCTGGCCACAATTGAAAGTGATCAGGATCAATATAGCTGCCCCTGAATGCAGCCCAGTATTGTGCATTACAATAGAGGAAATGGCTGTATTCAAAATTTTCCTGTGTCAAATTAATTTCCATGTTATCCCCAAATTCAATTAGATGGGAACCCCGTGTAACTAAAAAAGTGTCCGACATCCCTTAGTGACAAATTACGGTGCTTAGTGTGCATATCAAGGTGAAGTGTTGAGCCTTGCTAATCTTCTCACTAATTCTCAATTACCGTAAAATGAAGCCATAAATCACACAGACAGGGGATCGATGGAAATGTTGTTTTCAGGGTGATTGGCAGCCTCCCCAAAGGTTTTCTGTAAGTTGGTTTAAGGTTACCATTCTCTAAGGGGAGGGATGAGGTAGTCTTGCTCAATCTCTATGATATAGGCCCACAGGCCTTTTGGGGATAGTGGGGAGGGACAGCACCAATTTCAGCCCATCAGACATCCAATTTTTCTCCTTTTCATACCTGCTGTAGTAAATGAGAAACAAATTAAATTTCACTCCACTATCTCCACAGAAACCATTTAAATTTTTCATGGAAACTAAATTGTCCCTAGACAAATAGCCCCCTGATTCTATGAAAATATACTGGAGCGCTGGGGACAGAAATAAATTTGTGTCACTCTGGATATGCCATTCTCTGTAATGTCATTCACTGCCGGCCAATAAATGAGTCCCTCCCGGAACACAATGGTAAAGCCTTGTGCTCTGGTGGATTTGCATTGTTCCCCCACTCTGGAGCGGTCTAATATTCTTCCTGTTATTAATTTGCAGCCTGGGTTTTACATTCATGAGGCCAAGATTGAAATGTAAATGAGGCACAAAATAAGTAGTCAGCAGTAGCCCTGGCCGAGCAGCCTGTGTCATAGACTCATGGACTTACATGAAAATAGTTATCACTCAGAGAGATTAGCAGCTCAGAACATCAATCACTGCTGCAAGGAAACAATGAATAAAATCGCCCCGACACGAGGAAGGAAATTACAAGAGCTTTAAAGTGGAAAGGGAATATGTAATACTGCTACCTGTTGTTGAAGCACTAAGATGGCTGTAATAAAAGAAGCTGGGATCCTTCTCTCTCTCTCTCCCTCTCTCCCCCCCGCCCCGTTCCTGTTGATCGCTGATATTTAAATTGTGCCATTTTTGTCATCTCAATTTATCTATTAAATGAGCTGCAGTTCCTTGGCCGGAGGTGTATGATACTTTACAATGCACTCAAATGAAGCCCACAGCTTTGAGTTTGAACCCGCTTTACAATGATGACAACCTATATATCACCCAATCTGTTGGCAAACAAATAGATATATAAGGCCTAAATCCTCACGCTTCAGGAAGGCTCAGATGATGTTGGACTTCAGACCAGGAGACAAAGGTAGCTTTCCTCCACCATTGTGGTTTCCTAATTTTCAGGTGGTGCAGAAGTGGTGCAGAAAACAAAGCAAGTGAGGCAATCTCAGGTTAGCTCTTCCTCAACAACCTCCGAACAGCTTTAAGAAACTCTCCCAGGAGCTGTCAATAACCACAACCCGGTGAAGATTCAGCTAATTCTCCTTTCCTTCAGCAGCTCTAACCACCGCTATCAGGAGGGGAAGAACCATGGAGCCACCCTGCCAGGTCAAAACCATCCCAAATTTCATGCCTGAGGAACGCCCAGGTGAATGTATCCACTGATCAGAGTGGCTGTGCTGACCTTGGTCCACAGCTTCTGTTTGGATAAACAACTTCTTAAAATGCACTAACTCACACCTCTAGCTAGTACAGCATGATTTCTACATTGATATTAAATGTATATAGCATAGTGCTCCAAAGCAGTACATTTTCTGGACTAATTCTGTAGCTTATCAGAGTATGTTACATTACTTGTTGGACCTTTTTTCCTTGTGTGTTCTCTGTATGCAGCAAATGCAAAACACTATTTCATCCACAGTGTATAATTTTGTCCTTCTGAGGAAATGTGCCTGATGAACTTTGCTATAGTGTTCGTTCTTCAGACAACAGAAATATAGCCACATGTTTTACTAAAAAACTGCTAATTTCTGGTCTATTTTTTCACTCCCAAAAATTCACATTTTCCACCACAAAAGTAGGCTTAAAAGTGTGTCTTGGTAAGACGAGTGTAAAGAAAATTCAAAGAAAAAAATTCTAATCCTTCCTATTCTGAGGTAGCCTGTTACTGTGATTGGTCACAAGACTGACACATGCACGTGCCTCTGCAGTGGGCAAGAGCATCTCTCGGGCCTGTTTTCCCAAAGATGTTGCACTCCTGCTGCACACCTCCAAAACTGTTTGCAGGGAGAATTATGTATTGGGAAATGGTTCGGTCTGGGTACACTTCCAGTTGCCATACAACTCTTAAGACTGTTCACCAAGGTAACAGGTTTGAAACACTTAAAAATATAATACTATCCTTTTGATGCAACTGGATTTGGGACTTAAAATAAATAATTTAAACCTTGTTGCCTGAGATGGCACATTCCATGTAACACCTTTCATTTAAGATGTAAATGATTTTCATGCAAAATGTCAAAGGACTTTGAAAAGCTGGATATTTTGACACCAGTTTTTAAAACAGGGAAACTGAGTCTTAGAAAAGTGGCAAGTTTCGCCTATGATCACACAGCCTGGCAATGACAGTAAGATTAGAAACTAAATCTCCATTTTGTGTGCAAACCACTAGATCATGCTACCTTCAGAAATCAGATTTCCATTCCTTTCCTCATCAAGAAGAATAATTAATTGATGTGCATAAGACATTGAAGTAAGCCAGTAGAAAAATTCTGTGTGAGTGCACGATATCATGAATATTTTCTATTATATGGACAATGGGCATTTTGGTCAAATAATCTCTGGAGAATCAGGACTGAGCTGAACAGAAGTATTAGCATATCAGAGCTATTGCATATCTGAGAAAGCAACACTTTCTTGAAAAGCTACTTTTTTCATAATAAAGATGCTGCTCTTTTCATTGCATGTACATTTTTAGAAGCACAATACAGCCATATTATGCAGAGTTAGTTTCGAACAATAATGTGTGGTAATGTGTCCAGTAACCTTTATTCTGTTTCCCTCTGCGGAAGTTCGCTAAGGATAATGCATACTGCTAAGAAAAGGAATTTGAAATCTAAGAGAAGCAAAAAGCCAGCATAAAATCAGAGGTTCAGCTGTGTATTAAAACATTTTTTTTGAGAGGTGGAGAAATTCGTCATGGGTGAGCTAGCAAAAGATACTGAGCCTTAAACTGCTTTTTTTTTTTCCTTGCTTAAAAAGGCAAAGTCAGACCCAACTTGTTACCGGAGCTTTAGAGCCCCGGAGCAGCATGCAATTTGCGACTAAGGAGCAGGAGCAACACAACTCACTCACACGGTTTCCACACCAGACAGCAGCTTCTGCTCTCAAACCCCTCCTCTTTTCCTTGCTTTGCCATTGTCCTCACTCTTAGTGTCTCAGAGTATCTTTTTAATTGCTTATCAAATGGATAGTTATTGTATCATAAAATCTTCAAAGCCATTTCCCAGTCCCATTCAGTTGTGGAGCTGAACTTTTATACAATGATATATCACAATGGATTATGCTAATAAGCTTGTTAATAGCTCTAGTGGTGTTAACTGAGCGCATTAAAACAAACTGGTCCTTGCAATAGATTGGGAAATGTTTTATAAGGGGCATGTGATCTAAGAGCAGCCATGACAAGGCTAGTAAATAATAGCAGAAACTGGCATGACTAAAGAAATACTCACCTAAATTATTTATATGTTAATCAAAAATACAGTTGTTAAGCAATATCATTAGTTCATTACTAATTGGTTTATGGATTTGTGATGAATTACTTATTTGCATGCAAAGTAAACCCTCAGCCTTTTGTTCAACATTTCTAACCTTTGAATCTTTGCAGCTTTCCTCTCTGCAACCCTCCTCCTTCACTAAAATGATTACATCAGCTTGTCAGAGAAAGTAGATTTTCAAGGTAAAGGCATAATTTTCTTCTGCAATGTATGCAATATATTATTGTCACATATTTTTTAAAAGTCATAATATATCACCATTTCATGCTTGGGAGATATGCAATTAATGCTATACAGTGTATATTTCTCCTTAACCTCCACCAAAAATCCTATGCTTTGAACATTTATTAGCAGTGGAGACAGTGATCTTGTTTCTTTCCTATATATCAAGTCAGGCTGTCAGACACGTTATTGTGGGGAACATTAAATTCTACTTTAGTTATGATCAGATTTGGCTGAATATAATCTAAGGAATAAGCACACCTCTGGATCTATTGTGGGACATCCTAGAGATGTGTGAGAGTGATCTATACTAAGGTGAAGACAGGCCTTTCATGTGGTGCCTGAACTCGTCAGCAAGTTTCTTAATTACAAGGTTTTCAGAACCACAATCTCTTATCAAGCACTTCTCTTCTTGTCCTTTGTTTCCCTCTCTTCCTCAACTTCTTATTGTAGCTCTTTCCTGTCCTCCACCCCATTTTTCTATTTCCATTTCTCTCTTGTAACACTTTTCCTTCCCAATTGCCTCCTCCACCCAACACAGTAACATGTGTTCCCAGCTCTTGATCATTTTTTTCCAGCCTCACTACTTCAGACTGAAGTCTCTAGAGCCAGGAACTATCCTTACATTACTTCCACTTTTGAGGGCTTTTTCCCTTCCCTTCCCTTCCCTTCCCTTCCCTT